>NW_007252297.1:24544-41999 GCF_000164805.1 Carlito syrichta | reverse complement strand
AAAAAAAAAAAAAAAAAACCAGCATGTAACTGTGGGTCTATCGAGATGAGCTATAGAGGTGAAAGAAGGGAAGTACTGAAGAAGAAATAGAGCACCTTGAACTGGACTTGTCCCTAGGCATGAAGTCAAAGTTTACAAAGTCTGTCTGATGCTCCGCTTCCCTCTGCTCTGCCCTCGATGCTGAACTCGTGCGCAGAAGCATGTGAGTCACTGTTACGCTATGGGATGTAGGTCTTGGCTGGGTTGAAGACCGACTGGCGCGGATTGGTGACAGGGAAATTGTGGGACAAAAGGGCAGATACCCTGGGTGAAAAATGATGTACTTTCTCCATCAGGAGCCAGTAACCAAGAGACCAGAGCATGGCAACTTTCTGGAAGAAACATCATCCACTCCCAGATGATCCTCCCACTGAACCCACCAGTATTCCTCACCCTCAGGCCCAGTTCTTCGCCCAATCTTGTTTTTTTGTCCCTTAAACATGCCAGCCCGTTTAAACCCTCTTTTCGTCTTCTGTTGTGCTTCCCACCTCCCTCAGCGCTTGTCTCCCTCCCCAGGTCTACCTTCACTCACCTCTGTGCCTGCCTAGCCAGCCACACTCTTCGGCACCAAAATAATGGCCTATTTGACTCTCCTACTGCTCCAAATTGCTTCTTCGCAATCAAGGCTGTCCTCCAGCTACAAAAGTGGCAGAGTTACTGAGGCAAAATAATCTGTGCCGATTTGCATTCTCTTTCTTGTCATCTCTATTATACAGTGTTTATCTGTCAAAATGAATAGAAAGCAGGAACTGTTCTGAACACAGAAAAAGATGGAAAACTGCCCAATTTATTTATGAAGGCAGAATGTACCTAATATCAAAACCTGTCAGAACTAGCACCCCAAAAAAACCATAGACCAACCTTACTATGGATATCAATGTAAAAATTCTAAAATAGTTAGGATTAATAAGTAAAATTTAACAGTATATTAACAGAGTAATTATATAACACAACCAATTAGGGTTTATTCCAAGAATTAGCACAAAGGTAGGTATTAGGAAATTTATTTATATAACAGGTCAAAAATAAACCAAATCAAGAAAATATTTTATTGTTGTTAATTGTCAAAGAAGAGAACACAGCAAGTAAATCGCATTTTCTATAAATGTTCTTAATAGCCTTAATATTTTTCATATATGTGTATATACGAAGTCAACAACTTATATAAAGATGAAACGAGCTACCCTCCACTGCAGTGAGTACCTGCAGTTCCTGCTACTTGGGAGGCTGAGGCAGGAGAATCACTTGAGCCCAGGAGTTTGAGGCCAGCCTGAGCAACACAGTGAGACCCCCTCTAAAAAAAAAAAAAAGAAAGAAAAGAAAAAAGAAACAAGAATGTCTAGTCTCATCACTGACTTATTTAATATTAATCTGAAAAATCCAATATAGTAAGACTAGAAATTTTTAAAAAGGGATAATAAGTTTTGGAAAGGAAGAGGCAAATTTATCACTATTTGCAAATGATATGATTGCATATATAGAAAATCCATGAGAATACATTTTTAAATGATGATAATTAATAACAGAATGCAGACATGTCACTTGATTCAAGACAAATATAAAATAAATCTGTAGACTTCTTATGTACAAGAATAATCAGTTAAAAGACATAATTAACACAAATATCCCAACAATATGATCGTTAAGAGTATGGCCTGCTAAGCCAAACGGCAAGAGGTTAAAGCCCTGTTCATCCATTTACTAATCATGTGACCCTGACCCCTGTGGCCTTAGTTTCCTCATCCAAAACATGGGAATGTAAATAGCAGTTCTCATAAAACAGTTATGAGGCTTACAATTAAATAACATAGTAAAGCATTTAGAAGCAAGCCTGCACATAGTAAGCCTTCAACATACACTAGCTATTATGATGACTATCTTCCCCATCCACAGTGGCAGCAATAACACCACCATGAAATTCTCAGCTGTTTCATTACTGAAAAACGTGAGAAACTTGTAAAAAGAAAATTACACAATTTTGCTGAAAGATATAATAGACTGGAAAAATGGAGAAACAAGCTATAATCTTAGAAAAAAAAATGAGCCGGGCTTGGTGGCTCAACCTGTAATCCCGCGCTTTGGGAGGCTGAAGTGAGTCGATTGCCTGAGCCCGCGGGTTCGAGACCCACCTGGACAACTTGGCGAGACCTCATCTCTACAATAAATAAAAAAAAACTAGCCAGGCGTGGTAGCGCGCACCTGTAGTTCCAGCTACATTGAAGGCTGAGGCGGAAGGATCACCAGAGCCCAGCAGGTTGAAGCTGCGGTAGCCAGGAGCGGTCACTTCACTCTAGTCTGGGCGACAGAGTGAGACTCCAACTCAAAATAATAATAATAATAATTGCAGTTGGTATAAGAATATGCAGAATAGGCCAGGTGTGGTGGCTCAGTCTGTAATCCCAGGACTTTGGGAGGTCGAGGTGAGAGGATTGCCTGAGCCCGGGGATTCGAGACCACGCTGGGCAACTTGGTAAGACTTCCTCTCTACAATAAGTCACACAAAAAACTAGCCAGACGTGGTGGTGTGTGTCTGTAGTTCTAGTTACTTGGAAGGCTGAGGCGGAAGGATAGCCTAAAACCAGCAGGTCGAAGCTGCAGTGGCCATGAGCATAGCATGTCACTGCACTTCTCCAGCCTGGGCGACTGGAGTGAGACTCCAACTCAAAAAAAAAAAAAAAAAAGAATACGCAGAATAAAAGAGCCAAACCAAGAGCCCAGAAATAGACCAGTTGTATGTGTATACATGTTTAATTAAATACATGAATTTATTTATGCTGGGCTCGGGCAATCCTTCCACCTGAGCTAATTTTTTTCCGGCCAATTTTTTTAATTTAATGTAGAGTCAAGGTCTCGCCGTGTTGTCCAGGTTGGTCTTGAACCCCCGGGCTCAGGCAGTTCTCTCGCCTCTGCCTCCCAAAATTCTGAGATTACAGGCATGAGCCACCACACCCAGCCAATACATAAATTTAAAGCCAGGCATGGTATAGTACACGCCTGAAGTCCCTGCTACTAGGGAGGCTGAGATAGGAGGATCACTTGAGTCCAGGAGTTTGAGTCAAGC
The DNA here is from genome assembly GCF_000164805.1 of Carlito syrichta. Taxonomy (NCBI): domain Eukaryota; kingdom Metazoa; phylum Chordata; class Mammalia; order Primates; family Tarsiidae; genus Carlito; species Carlito syrichta. Next base: position 38,899 of record NW_007252297.1, on the reverse strand, counting down.
CTGGGCAAGATAATGAGACTGTCTTGTACATAAAATATATTTATGGATTTAATTTGCGATAACAACTAACACTTATCAAGCTCTTATTTTGTGTTAGAGTATATGAAAAGCACTTTACATTCACAAGGAACCTAAATCTTCACAAGAATCCGGTGAGATTAAAAGTGTTATTCCAGTCGGGCTCAGTGGCTCAGCCTGTAATTCCACGTCTTTGGGAGGCTGAGGTGAGTGGATTGCCTGACCCCGTGAGTTCGAGACCCACCTGGGCAACTTGGCGAGCTCTCATTTCTACAATAAATAAAAAAATGAGCCGGGTATGGTAGCTTGTGCCTGTAGTTCCAGCTACTCAGAAAGCTGACACGGAAGGATCGCCAGAGCCCCAGCAGGTCGAGGCTGCGGTGGCCAGGAGCGGCCACTGCACTCCAGTCTGGGCGATAGAGTGAGACTCCAACTCAAATAAATAAATAAAAGTGTTATTCTTACATGGGTGAAAGAACTAAGGCTTAAAGAAGTTAAGTGACTTGTCCCCCTAAGAAGTATTTTAAATGGGGTGCAAACCTAGGTCAACTGACTCCAGAGCCTTTGATCTTAACCTTAAGACATATCACCTATAATTTTCCTTCCAGAAAGTTATCCTGAGCAGTCTTTACAAACTAGGACAAAGATTAATTAAGAGAAATGCTTAGTGTAGCATTTTTTATAATTACAAAAAATGTAAAACAACAAGTTAGATATCCCATAGGGATACGGTTAAATATATCATCCATGCAATGAAATCTTAATCAGTCATTAAAATCAATGTTGTCAAAAAAAATTTAATAACATGGAAAAATGCTCATGATATGCCATTAAGAGGCACAGATTACAAATTTTACACACAGAACAACCTCAACTATGTGGAAAAAATTATATTTTCCAAATTTTCTATAATAAGCGTGTTTATATTACATAGACAAAAAATTTAAGACTATCTGTAAAACCTGTGAACTCTCCTTACTCTTTTTGCTTGTTTATATCCTTCCTTTTGAAGGCCTGGCCAAGGCCCCGCTCCTTCTCTGTAGGTTTCTGTAGCTGTTCAACCTTCAGCAACCACTCTCGCCTCATAGCAATAACACGACAGTACCCCCAGCCAGGCTAATATTTATTAAACTCTACAACATGCCAGGTATTTTAAATATATTATCTCAATCTTCAGAACATAATTTTGTGAGGGAGGAATTATTAATATACCCATTTTGTAGATGAAAAAATTTAGGTCAAGTGTATCTTGAACAAAGTTATCCTTCAATAAGTGAAAGAACCAGAATAAGAAACCAGTTCTGGCTGGGCTCAGTGGCTCAGCCTGTAATCCTAGCACTTTGGGAGGCTGAGGTGAGTGGATTGCCTGAGCCTGCAGGTTCAAGACCCACCTGGGCAACTTGGCGAGACCTCGTCTCTACAATAAATCAAAAAATTATCCGGGCATGGTAGCGCGCGCCTGTAGTTCCAGTTACTTGGAAGGCTGAGGTGAAAGGATCACAGGAGCCCAGCAGATCGAGGCTGCGGTGGCCGGGAGCGGCCACTGCACTACAGTCTGGGTGACAGAGTGCGACTCCAACTAAAAAAAAAAAAAAAAAAAGAAACCAGTTCTTCTGATTCCCAGGTCATTACCTTCTCTTTTATGACAGCATTTCCTAAAATGTGGTCCAGGGATTTCATATACATATGTCTATGTGAGGCCATATTCTCTTCATGTACATCAACTAAAGCTACATATGACACAGAGAGCAGCAGATATGAGAATCTAGCTTTTTTTTTTTTAAGTTTGTTTTGTTTTGAAGTTTATTTCTGAATTCAAATCCAGGGTGCAGCCAACTGTCCTTTATTACATCAGACATTAAGGAGATTAGCAAAATTATAAAATATCACCACTCTTCTCAAACAATTTTTATTTTTGTTTTGGAAAATACACTTATTTTTTTCATTAAAATGTGTTATTTATGTTAACACACAACAGGCTTTTAAAATAAACTAATAAGGCCAGGCTCCGTGACTCAGCCTGTAAACCCAGCACTTTGGGAGGCCGAGGTGAGTGGATTGTGTGAGCCCATGGGTTCGAGACCAGCCTGGGCAAATTGGTGAGCCCTTGTCTCTGCAATATATCAAAAATTAGCCAGGCATCGACGCTGGGGTGGCCATGAGTGTGCCACTGCACTCCAGCCTGGGTGACAGAGTGAGACTCCAACTAAAAAGGAAAAAAAAGAAAAGATCAGAATCATCACAAAAATTGATCTGGCAGTGGTGTATAAGATGGGAGAGCTGGGCACAGTGGCTTATGCGTGTGAGCCCAGCACTTTGGGAGATGGAGGTGAGAGAATTGCCTGAGCCCAGGGGTTCAAGACCAGCCTGGACAACTTGGCAAGAACTCGTCTCTACAATAAATAAAAAATTAGCCAGACATGGTGGTGTGTGCCCATAGTTCCAGCTACTCGGAAGGCTGAGGTGGAAGGACTGCCTGAGCCCAGTAGGTCAAGGCTGTGGTGGCCGTGAGTGTGCCACTGCACTGCAGCCTGGGAGACAGAGTAAGACTCCGACTCAAAAAAAAAAAAAAAAAAAAAAGATAGGAGGAAGCGCAGTTAGGACAATCTGCAGGAGCCCAAAACGAGGATCTGAATATGATGGGGCAGTGAAGGGGAAAATACCCATTGTCCCTGCTGCCTGATTACACAAGGTACTAGACATTGGTGAGGTCCTCCGGTTTAGGCCCTGGCTCCAGCTTTATAGGTCCATAGCCTCCATTTGTTAGCAAGATCCATATGGCTCCAAATCCCCAAAACTATCACCAGAAACCAGTATTTAAATGATGTTGCCCAATGTAAATGGGAGGATAGTGCATTTGATGTCTGGGGCATCCCCCTCCCATAGCCATCAAGGAACCAAGGAGGCCAAATCCATAAACATGATGTTGCTTGGAGGGTGTATGTTTGGATCCAGGGCATCAGAGAATCTTAGGACAGCAGGGTCTGTTGTATACTGCCTGGGTGTGTGCCAGGGTTCTTCAATATACCAGCTTTGTGATATTGTGTAAGTTATCTGATCTCTCTGCACCTTACTTGGTGTCCCATCTGCAATGTGGAAACAGTAATACTGCTTATCTCAGAAGTTTGTTGTGATCATTTTTTTTTTTTGAGTTGGAGTCTCACTCCGTCACCCAGGCCGGAGTGCAGTGGCCACTCCTGGCCACCACAGCCTCGACCTGCTGGGCTCCGGCGATCCTTCCGACTCAGCCTTCCAAGTATCTGGAAGTACAGGTGCATGCTACCACGCCCGGCTAATTTTTTATTTATTGTAGAGATGAGGTCTCGCCAAGTTGCCCAGGCCTCAAACCTGCGGCCTCAGGCAATTCACTCACCTCAGCCTCTCAAAGCGCGGGATTACAGGCTGAGCCACCGAGCCCGGCTTGCTATGATAATTAAATGACGTGCTACATGCAAAGTGCTTAGAACTCATGTCTGGTACCAAATAAAGTTTCAAAGCTTTTGTTTTATAGAGAGGGCTTGCAACCAGGACTTGTTCCTGCCCCCAGTGTAGCCTCTCTCTCCAGTAACCTAACTAATAGCCCCAATTCAGTGTCTGTTTCAAACAAATTAGGCCTGGATAAAAACCAGAATACCTCACATGTTGATTTAATGTTTTGAATTGACTTAGCTAGCGTACAGTGACCAGATATTTATTTTCTTTTTTTCCTTTATTTGTTTATTTTGAGTCAGAGTCTCACTCTGTCACCCAGGCTGGAGTGTAGTGGCATGATCACAGCTCACTGCAGCCTTGACCTCCTGGACTCAGGTGATCCTCCTGCCTCAGTCCCCTCAGTAGCTGGGACTACAGGCATGCGCCACCACCACAACCGGCTAAGTTTTTTCTTGTAGCGAGGCCTCACTATATTGCCCAGGCTGATCTTGAACTCCTGGGTTTAAGCTATCGTCCTAGCCAGGCACGGTGGCTCACACCTGTAATCCCACCACTTTGGGAGGTGGAGGCGAGAGGACTGCCTGAGTCCAGGGGTTTGAGACCAGCCTGGGCAACTTGGCGAAATCTCATCTCTACAATAAATAAAAAAAATTAGCTGGGCATGGCGGTGCGTGCCTATAGTTCCAGCTACTTGGAAAGCTGAGGTGGAAAGATCACCTGAGCCCAGTGGGCCGAGGCTGTGGTGGCCAGGAGTGTGCTACTGCACTCCAGTCTGGGAGACAGAGTGAGTCTCCAACTCAAAAAAAAAAGCATTTTGAGGGAACATTTCATTGATTCAAGAGACCCAGACTTTCCTTATGCAGAACGATCCTATTCCAAGTTCTAGAGGTGATTTCCTTCATCTGTCATCACAAGGGAAGAATCAACATGATCAGATGTGCTAAGAGGTAGGTGAAGAGAGGTGTGATTGTAAAGAATGAAGGAGAGGCAGGACGTTTCTTTTCTAGGAAGTGTGAGGGGCAGAGGACAGCTGAGGTCCAAGATGCTCTCTCTCGTCTGTCACTATCCCACGGCCCTTCCACTTGCCCTCCAAGTTTCCTTCCCACATAGAGAACAGCATGTGTGAAGGGCACCTGTGATGAACCTTTCACTTCCAGTCAGTGAGAAGAATGAAAGGACCAAGACAGGCCACTGCAGTGCTCCCTCAGGCAGCACTGGACACGACTTTTGTCCCTTTTCTCCCATCAAGGAACTGTTGTTTGTTTTGAGTTGAAGTCTCATTCTGTCACTCAGGCTTCAGTGCAGTGGCACAATCATTGCAGCCTTGACCTCCTGGGCCAGGCAATACTTCTGCCTCAGCCTCTCTCTGAGTAGCTGGGAATACAGGCACATGCCACCACACTCAGCTAATTTTTAAATTTTTTTGTAGAGACAAGGTCTTTCTATGTTGCCCAGGCTGGTCTTGAACTCTTGGGGTCCCAATGTGTTAGGATTACAGGTGTGAGCTACCGTGCCTGACCAAGGAACCGGTTTCTTTTTTTTTTTTTTTTTTTGAGTTGGAGTTTCACTCCGTCGCCCAGACTGGAGTGCAGTGGCCGCTCCCAGCCACCGCAGCCTCAACCTGCTGGGCTCCGGTGATCCTTCCGTCTCAGCCTTCCAAGTAGCTGGAACTACAGGCGCGCCCTACCACGCCCGGCTAGTTTTTGATTTATTGTAGAGATGAGGTCTCGCCAAGTCACCCAGGTGGGTCTCGAACCCGCAGGCTCAGGCAATCCACTCACTTCAGCCTCCCAAGGTGCAGGATTACAGGCTGAGCCACCGAGCCCAGCTTGCAACCGTTTTTTTTTGTTTTGAGTTGGAGTCTCACTCTGTCATCCAGACTGGAGTGCGGTGGCCAGGCTGGGCTCCAGCGATCCTTCCGCCTCAGCCTTCCAAGTAGCCGGAATTACAGGCATGCACTACCACGCCCGGCTGATTTTTTGATTTATTGTAGAGATGAGGTCTCGCTGCCCAGGCGGGTCTCGAACCCGCAGGCTCAGGCAATCCACTCACCTCAGCCTCCCAAATGCACGACATTACAGGCTGAGCCACTGAGCCTGGCTGGAACTGTTTTTAAAGACTTTTTCTACCAAACTACAGTCATACGTCAGTAATTAATTTATTTTTCCATGAAATAACTAATATACTGAATTAATATACTGATTTACTATAATACCAGCAGAAAGCAAGATATATGTGCAATGATATTCAAAGAAGCATTCTTGTAATAGGGAAAATTGGAAACAATCTTTTTTTTTTTTTGAGTTGGAGTCTCACTGTCACCCAGGCTGGAGTGCAGTGGCCACTCCCAGCCACCGCAGCCTCGACCTGCTGGGCTCCGGCGATCCTTCTGCCTCAGCCTTCCCAGTAGCCGGAATTACTGGCATGTGCTATCATGCCCGGCTGATTTTTTGATTTATTGTAGAGATGAGGTCTCGCTGCCCAGGCGGGTCTTGAACCAGCGCACTCAGGCACTCCACTCACCTCAGCCTCCCAAAGGCGTGGGATTACAGGCTGAGCCACCGAGCCCAGCTTGGAAACAATCTTAATATCTATCATAAAGGGAATAGTTAAATGATGATTCAGCCAGACTCTAATAATGTTATTAGCTAATAGTTATGTACATATGGTTGCTTTTTTTTTTTTTTCTTTTTTGAGTTGGAGTCTCACTGTCACCCAGACTAGAGTGCAGTGGCCGCTCCCGGCCACCGCAGCCTCGACCTGCTGGGCTCTGGCAATCCTTCTGCCTCAACCTTCCAGGCAGCTGGAACTACAGGCACGCGCTACCACGCCCGGCTAATTTTTTTTTTTTTTTTTTCGATTTATTGTAGAGATGAGGTCTTGCCAAATTGCCCAGGCAGGTCTCGAACCCGCAGGCTCAGGCATTACACTCACTTCAGCCTCCCAAAGGCGTGGGATTACAGGCTGAGCCACTGAGCCCGGCTCAAGTTGCTTTTTTTTTAAAGTTGGAGTCTCACTCTGTCACCCATCTGCAGTACAGTTGCATACTCATGGCTACTGCAGTCTTGACCCCAGGGGCCTGGTCTCAAACCCCTGGGCTCAGGCAATCCTCTCACCTCTCCCTCCCAAAGTGCTAGAATTACAGGCATGAGCCACCACACCCAGCTTCTATAGTCCTCTTCTTTTTTTTGAGTTGGTGTCTCCCTCTGTCGCCCAGACTACAGTACAGTGGCCGCTCCCAGCCACCGAAGCCTCGACCTGCTGGGCTCTGGCGATCCTTCCGCCTCAACCTTCCAAGTAGCTGGAACTACAGGTGTTTTTTTTTGATTTATTGTAGAGATGAGGTCTCGCCAAGTTACCCAGGCGGGTCTCGAACCTGCAGGCTCAGGCAATCCACTCACCTCAGCCTCCAAAAGGCGCGGGATTACAGGCTGAGCCACCGAGCCCAGCTAGTCCTCTTCTTATAAAGTCAGCAGTCCCACAACAATGATGACCCATTAATCCATAAATGGACTAATCCATTCATGAGGGCAGGGCCCTCATAATTCAATACTTCTTAAAGGCCATGCCTCTCAATACTATTAACACTGGGGATTAACTCTGGGGTGTTTTTTGTTTTGTTTTTTTTTAGAGATAGGGTCTTACTCAAGCCTGGGCAATTTGGTGAGACCTTGTCTCCACAATAAATAAATAAATTAGCTGGGCATGGTGGCTGGCACCTGTAGTTCCAGCTACTTGGAAAGCTAAGACAAAAGGATCTCCTAAGCCCAGCAGATCAAGACAATGGTTGCCATGAGCGTGCCACTGTACTACAGCCTGGGCAACAGAGTGAGACTCTGACTAAAAAAAAAAAAAGGAGGGGGTGGCACATAACATTAATAAGGGTACCTGATCTCAAACCAGGCAAAGTGGGAACCAAAGGGAGGCCCAAGCTTTACCTGTACAATGACCACTTGTAGATCTAATCCTGAATTGTATCCCACATCTTTAAAATAAAATAATTTTATTTTTATTTTTTTTGAGTTGGAGTCTCACTCTGTCGCCCAGACTGGAGTGTAGTGGCCGCTCCCATCCACCGCAGCCTCCACCTGCTGGGCTCTGGCAATCCTTCCGCCTCAGCCTTCCAAGTAGCTGGAACTACAGGCACACGCTACCACGCCCGGCTCATTTTTTTTTTTTTTGAGTTGGTGTCTCACTCTGTCACCCTGGCTGGAATGCAGTGACATACTCACGGCTACTGCAGCCTCGACCAGCTGGGCTCAGATGATCCTTCTGCCTCAGTCTTCTTTTTTATTTTATTTTTTATTTATTTATTTTTTTTGAGTTGGAGTCTCACTCTGTCGCCCAGACTGAAGTGCAGTGGCCACTCCCGGCCACCACAGCCTCAACCTGCTGTGCTCCGGCGATCCTTCCGCCTCAGCCTTCCGAGTAGCCGGAATTACAGGTGCGCGCTACCAAGCCCGGCTGATTTTTTGATTTATTGTAGAGATGAGGTCTCGCTGCCCAGGCGGGTCTCGAACCCGCGGGCTCAGGCAATCCACTCACCTCAGCCTCCCAAAGGCGCGGGATTACAGGCTGAGCTACCGAGCCTGGCTTAAAATAAAATAAATTTTAAAAAAAAAGAACAAAAAGAGAGAGAGTCTCACACTGGCACCTAGGCTAGAGTGTAGTGATGCAATCACAGCTCACTGTAGCTTCAAACTCCCAGGCTCAAGCAATCCTCCTGCCTCAGTCCCCCAGGTAGCTGGGACTACAGGTGCATGTCACCAGACCAGTTAATTTTTCTGATTTATTGTAGAGACAATGTCTCTCCAAGCTGCCCAAGCTGGTCTCAAATCCCTGGGCTCAGGCAATCCACTTACCTCTGCTTCCCAAAATGCTGGGATTATAGGCATGAGCCACTGAGTCTGGGAATTTTTTTTTTAAGAGATGGAGTCTTGGCTAGGCGTGGTACTCACGCCTATAATCCCAGCACTTTGGGAGGCTGAGGTGAGAGGACTGCCTGAGCCCATGAGTTCGAGACCAGTCTGGGCAACTTGGTGAGACCTCATCTCTACAATAAATTTAAAAATTAGCCAGGAATGATGGCGCACGCTTCTAGTTCCAGCTACTTAGAAGGCTGAGGCAAAGCCGGGCTCGGTGGCTCAGTGTAATCCCACGCCTTTGGGAGGCTGAGGTGAGTGGTGAGTGGACTGTCTGAGCCCACGGGTTCGAGACTCGCCTGGGCAACTTGGTGAGACCTCATCTCTACAATAAACCAAAAAACTAGCGGGGCGTGGTATCGCGCGCCTGTAGTTCCAGCTACTCGGAAGGCTGAGGCGGAAGGATCGCCGGAGCCCAGCTGATCGAGGCTGCGGTGGCTGGGAGCGGCCACTGCACTCCAGTCTGGGCGACAGAGTGAGACTCCAACTCAAAAAAATAAATAAAAATAAAATAAAGTAAAATAAAATAAAATAAAATAAAAAAGAAGAATGAGGCAGAAGGATCATCTGAGCCCAGCTGATCGAGGCTGCAGTATCCGTGAGTGTGTCACTGCATTCCAGCCAGAGTGACAGAGTGAGACTCAAACTCAAAAAAAAAAAAAATAAGAGATGGGGGTCTTGCTATGATGCTCAGTCTGGTCTTGAACTCCTGGCTTCAGGTGATTCTCCCACCTCGGCCTCCCAAAGTGCTGGAATTACAGGCGTGAGCATCACCGCATTCAGCTGGGATTCAGTTTTAACATGAGTTTTGGAGTAGACATTCAAACCATAGCAGGCAGTAAGCAGCCATCTACAGAAAAATTTAAAGTTGAGTCAAAGATCTTAATTCTTCCTATAAATGAATCTAGACCATCATTTGAGTTTAGGCCACTTTAGCTAAGGTGCCTCTTCTAAATTAAGATAGAGGCCTTCTGTTTCTGATCTCAGGCCTAGATTTCAATACCAGCCAACCGAGACCACTGAACTTGATTCCTTAGGTGATCTCTCATCCTCTGCTTTTGGAGAGAAATGTCGCCCTCAAATCACACCAGGGGGAACCAGGAACACAAGTAGCTTGTGTCCTTTCCATAACTAAGCTGCCTTGTTATAACTGCCTCACCGATAGCAACAGTGACAAAACAGCTCTCTACCTGCCTAAGCACCTAGGACTCCTCTGGAGATTATAGTTCTTCAAGAGCAATCCCAGATTTAATCCACTTCTGCTCTCCCAGAATGAAGCCTCTAAGTCTTTTTTTTTTTTTGAGTTGGAGTCTCACTCTTTCGCTCAGACTGGAATCCCGCACCTTTGGGAGGCTGAGGTGAGTGGATTGCCTGAGTCCGTGGGTTTGAGACCCACCTGGGCAGGTGAGACCTCATCTCTACAATACATCAAAAAATTAGGCGGGCATGGTAGCGCCTGTAGTTCCAGCTACTTGGAAGGCTGAGATGGAAGGATCGCTGGAGCCCAGCAGGTCGAGGCTGCGGTGGTCGGGAGCGGCCACTGCACTCCAGTCTGGGCGACAGAGTGAGATTCCAACTCAAAAAAAAAAAAAGAAAAATAACTAAAGTCTTAGACATTATATCATTACTTTATTCAGGAGATAATCAAATACAACACAGGGCTGACACTGACAAAGAGCTACGCATAAAATTACACAAATCTGCTTACTAGATTTTCCAGAAGAGGTCCAGTGTATAAAAGAAAGAGAACCGCAAAAGAGTGCCTTAATGACTGCAGTGTTTCAAACAGGTATCCCCACACTCCCTTGTAGTGCAGGCAGTCTCAGGTGAAGGTGGTCCTGTTAGCAGGAAGAGGAGGAGGAGGAGGAGGAGGAGAAGGCAAAGGCTGTGCAGAAGTCATTCTTCCTGGCCCTACCAGTGCTCAGTGGTAGGCCTTGTTGAATTCCTGGAGGGCCCAGCGTTTGTTCTCAGTTGCCTGCTTGAGTTTGGTGTACTCTTTCACCAGCCCATCAAACTCCTCCCCAAGGACCTCATAGTTGTTCAGGACCTGTCTTGACTTCTCCAAGTCCTGCTCTTGTTGGAGAATGGCTCCCTCCAAACGGTCCCTAAGAGCCCGGGCAGAGAAGGTACAACATAAGGTTGCTATTCCTCAGAAAGTAGACAAAAATGAGATTTAAAAAAAAAATTTTTATTTATTTATTTTTTTTATGAGTTGGAATCTCACTCTGTCACCCAGACTGGAGTGCCGTGGCCGCTCCTGGCCACTGCAGCCTCGACCTGCTGGGCTCTGGAGATCCTTCCACCTCAGCCTTCCAAGTAGCTGGAACTACAGGCACGCGCTACCACGCCCAGCTGATTTTTTGATTTATTGTAGAGATGAGATCTCGCCAAGTCACCCAGGCGGATCTCGAACCCACGGGCTCAGGCAATCCACTCATCTCAGCCTCCCAAAGTGCTGGGATTACAGGCTGAGCCACCGAGCCCGGCTGAGAACATTTTTAAATGGGCAAGTCTGGAGAGTGTGGGCACCACCTGTGAACAGCTGTACCAGGCTTTTGGGAGTTCTCACCTAATGAGTCGATGAACTTCCACTTTCTTGGCAGTGTAAGTGTCAGATAAAATCGTGAGCTCCTCCATCCTGACAGAGGGAAGAAGAAAATGTCAAATGAAAGATCTCTGACAGTAGCAGCTCCTGCCCATGGTCAAGGTATAGGCTAAGCAGTGATAGAATAAACAAGGTCACCCTGAATCACTTACTATGAGATCAATTCCTTGATCTCATAGTGAAGTGCCTGTTTCAGAAGGCTATAAAAGAAAAGATTCAAGAACACTGAAAGCTCTTGGGTAATCCGAAGGCTAATAATACAGCTGTGTGACATTTACTGGATACCCAGAAGATGCTAGGCATGGTGGAGAGGAAAGAGTGGAATGTGGATAGCTGGTGTGTGAGACAGAATTCCTTAGATCCTTAGGGTTCACAGCTCACCTCAGCTTAAGGATCATGGCACTGCACTTGATTTCCAGGTACTTGGCGTTGATGCGGTCTAACTCAGACTGAGTCTTTAGGCGGTGCTCCCGAAGAAGCCTCTGCAGCAAGGTGAGGCAGCGGAGAAGCACCTGAACCCCAAAAGGAAGGAGGAAGAAAGAGGGCACAGATAAAGACAGCAGAAAGGAGGGCAGATCAGAAATCCTTGGCTTCCCCAAAGGTGCCCCTGGGGTCCGGGTAAAGGAAAGAGGAGGCTATCCCACTGCCTGATAAACCTGGGAGTAGGTGGCACTCATTTTCTCCAGCAGCACCATCTGCTCCTTCTGCTGGTTCTTGGCATCCTGGCACTGCTGCTTCTCCCCCACCAGGACTTCTGACAGTTTCCACACCTTTGCTGCCTTCAGGGTTTCATTGTCGGCATCTAAGCAGAGATAGTGAAATGATAGGAAAACCCTAATTGCTGTGCCCCTCTAAGGCCATTTTTCAGTGCCCTTATCCTAGCCCTACAAGTTCTACCTTCCGTAATCCCAGCGCTTAGAGGGCCCAAGGTGGGAGGATCAGTTGAGGTCAGGAGCTTGATACTAGCCTGGGCAACATAGTTGGACTCCGTCTCTACCAAAAAAAAAATCTGCGTTCTTCTAGGTTTTCTTCTGATGTCATGTTAAACAGTTTTCATAATTAAGTTATCTTCACTCTTATCTTTAATTCCAGATTAGGCCCTTCTTTTCTCTTTTCTTTTTTTTTTTTTTTTGAGTTGGAGTCTCACTCCGTCCCCCAGGCTGGAGAGCAGTGGCAGGCTCACGGCCACTCCAGTATCAATCTGCTGGCCTCTGGTAATCCTTCCACCTCAGCCTTCCAAGTAGCTGGAAGTATAGGCGAGTGCTACCACACCCAGCTTATTTTTTTGATTTATTGTAGAGATGAGGTCTTATCAAATTGTTCAGGCTGGTCTTGAACCCCTGACCTCAGACAATCCTCTCACCTTGGCCACCCAAAGTACTGGAATTACAGGCTTGAACCACTGTGCCCTGCTCCCCTTAATTCTTAAGTCATAGAAACAAAGATAAGGGAAACACCTACAGGCCTGAACTTTCCTCCTAATACCATTCTTTCCTCCTGAGAACTCATCTTTCCCTGCAGCAGGAGGATAATTCCACTTAGCATCTTGCTAAATAAAAGGAGTCCTTACAAAAGTCCTTGTTTTTATTCTACCAGCAAGAAAACAAATAAGCATCTCTGATGCTTTTAAGCTTCTACTTGAATCCAATATTCAAATACATTATTCTCAAAGAACAGACCGGGAAATCCTGAAGGCCAGTCGTGAGAACACCGAGAGCTAGCACTCACCTGAACTGGGATCATGGTAGCAAAGCAGAGTAAAACATTTCTTCTTGAGCTGTTCCTCCACTTCTAGCTGGAGCCGAGCTCTCATCCACACAAAATCCTACAGCCATAGAGAAATGCAAACAGATACCAGAACTAAGAAAGCCCAGACAATGAGTACATGATGACAACAACCTCAATAATAACCAAAGAAAATGCATCAAGAGATATCAGGGCTGGGTTCAGTGGCTCACACCTGTAATCCCAGTACTTTGGCAGAGATAAGAGGACTACCTGAGCCCGGGGGTTCAAGACCAGTCTGGGCAACTTGGCAAGACCTCGTCTCTACAATAAAATCAAAAAATTAGCCAGTTGTAGTAGTGTATGTGCCTGTAGTTCCAGCTACTTGGAAGGCTGAGTCAGAAGGAACGGCTAAGCCCAGCAGATCAAGGCTATGGTGGTGGTGAGCGTGCCACTGCACTCCAGCCTGGGCAACAGAGTAAGACTCCAACTCAAAAAAAAGAGGTATCAGGGATACTCATCTTTTACCTATCAAATTAATAAATAATTACTGTCAAGATCCCATGCTGGTGAAAATGTGGAGTGCTAGGAGCCCTGAAAATACCTTTCTGGATAGTAGTTTAAGAGAATGTACCAGTATGTTCTTTTTTAGATTTTTCTTTTTCTTTTTTTTTTTTTTAAGTTGGAGTCTCACTCTGTCGCCCAGACCAGAGTGCAGTGGCACACTCCAAGCCACCACAGCCTTGACCTGCTGGGTTCCAGCAATCCTTCCGCCTCAGCCTTCCAAGTAGCTGGAATTACAGGCGCGCGCTACCACGCCCGGCTAAACCAGTATGTTCTACGTATGTATGCTCTGACCCAGAGATCCCACTTCTAGTACCAACACTAAGGGAAATAATCATACAAAGGCAAAAACACGTCAACTAGCATGTTCATCTCCATGTGGATTCTTTTTTTTTTTTGAGTTGGAGTCTCACTCAGTCGCCCAGACTGGAGTGCAGTGGCCACGCCCGGCCACCACAGCCTCACCTGCTAGGTTCCAGCAATCCTTCCACCTCAGTCTTCCGAGTAGCTGGAATTACAGGCGTGCGCTACCACGCCTGGCTGATTTTTTGATTTATTGTAGAGATGAGGTTTCGCTGCCCAGGCGGGTCTCAAATCCATGGGCTCAGGCAATCCACTCACCTCAACCTCCCAAAGGCGCGGGATTACAGGCGGAGCCACGGAGTCCGGCTTCCATGTGGTTTCTAACAGCAAAATAACCTTAATATCCATCAATAAGACTAAGCAAATTATGCTACATCCATACAATGGAATCCCAGTAGTGATTTAAACTGATAATATAATAACACTGAGCATGGCCGGGCATGGTGGCTCAAGCCTGTAGTCCCAGCACTTTGGGAAGCTGAGGTGAGAAGATTACCTGAGCTCAGGGTTTTGAGACCAGCCTGAGTAACTTGGTGAGACTTCACTTCTACAATAAATCAAAAAATAAGCTGGGCGTCGTAGTGCACGCCTGTGGTTCCAGCTAATTGGAAGGCTGAGGTGGAAGGATTGCCTGAGCCCAGTATGTCAAGGCTGCGGTAGCTGTGAGTGTGCCGCTGCATTCCAGCCTGGACGAGGGAGTGAGACTCCCACTCAAAAAAAAAAAAA
>NW_007252297.1:17988-24448 GCF_000164805.1 Carlito syrichta | reverse complement strand
ATTGCCTGAGCCCGCAGGTTCGAGACCCGCCTGGGCAGGCGAGACCTCATTTCTACAATAAATTAAAAAATTAGCCGGGCGTGTAGTGCGCACCTGCAATTCCCGCTACTCGGAAGGCTGAGGTGGAAGGATCGCCGGAGCCCAGCAGGTCGAGGCTGCGGTGGCCAGGTGCGGCCACCACACTTCAGTCTGGGCAACAGAGTGAGACTCCAATTCAAAAAAAAAAAAAGGCCAGGGGTGGCTCATGCCTATAATCCCAGCACTTTGGGAGGCCTAGACAAGAGGATTGCCTGAGCCCACGGGTTCAAGAACAGCGTGGGCAACTTGGCACGTTATCGCTACAATAAATAAAAAAATTGGCTGGGCGTAGTGGCATGTGCCTGTAATTCTAGCTATCTGGATGGCTGAGGCGGAAGGATCACCTGAGTCCAACAGGTTGAGGCTGCGGTGGCTGTGAGCATGCCACTGCACTCGTCTGGGCAACAAAGTAAGACTCAAATTCAAAAACAAAACAAAACAAAAAATGAAGTCCAAACTATATTACATGAAAATAGATTACACTCTCTTTTTTTTTTTTAAGTTTGAATCTCACTCTGTTGCCCAGACTGGAGTGCAGTGGCACGCTCTCGGCCACCGCTGCCTCAACCTTCTGGGCTCCGACGATCCTTCTGCCTCAGCTTTCCAAGTACTTGGAACTACAGGCATGCGCTACCACACTTGGCTAATTTTTTTTATTTATTGTAGAGATGAGGCCTCGCCAAGTTGCTCAGGAGGGTCTTGAACCTGCGGGCTCAGGCAATTCACTCACCTCGGCCTCCCAAAGAGTGGGATTACAGGCTGAGCCACTGAGCCCAGTGATTATACTCTCCATATAAGCATGAAGAGTATACCTTTTTTTTTTTTTTGAGTTGGATCTCACTCTGTCACCCAGGTTGGAGTACAGTGGCATGCTCAGGGTCACCCCAGCATCGACCTGTTGGGCTCAGATGATCCTTCCGCCTCAGCCTTCCAAGTAGCTGAACTACAGGTAGGGGCTATCATGCCTGCCTAATTTTTTATTTATTGTAGAGATTAGGTCTTACCAAATTACCCCAGCTGGTCTCGAACCCACGGGCTCAGTCAATCTACTTGCCTTGGCCTCTCAAAGTGCCTGGATTACAGGATGAGCCACTGAGAAGACATTTTTTTTTTTAGTTGGACTCTCACTCTGCCGCCAGGCTGGAGTGCAGTGGTGCACACATGGCCACCTCAGCCTCGACCTGCTAGACTCAGGTAATCCTTCCGCTTCAGCCTTTCAAGTAGATGAACTACAGACACGCGCCACCATGCCCAGCTAATTTTTAAAAATTTTCTGTAGAGACAAGTACTTGCCATATTGCCCAGGCTGGTCTCAAACCCCTGGGCTCTGGCAATCCTCCCACCTACCTCCCAAAGTGCTGGGATTACAGGTGTGAGCCTTTGTGCCAAGCAAGTATAATAACATTTATGTCAAGCTGTTTATGATAATAATGTGATTCTAGATGTAATATTTCAGCTTAAGTTTACCTGCTTCTGTATAAATTTTTTCTCACCATTACACTAATGAGGACTGTGTTTTTCTTGAGTCTGACCACACTGAACACGTATCATTTTTTTTTTTTTGAGTTGGAGTCTCACTCTGTCACCCAGACTAGAGTGCAGTGGCCGCTCCCGGCCACCGCAGCCTCGACCCGCCGGGCTCTGGCGATCCTTCCGCCTCAGCCTTCCAAGTAGCCAGAATTACAGGCATGCGCTACCACACCCGGCTGATTTTTTGATTTATTGTAGAGATGAGGTCTCACTGCCCAGGCGGATCTCGAACCCGCAGCTCACGCAATCCACTCACCTCAGCCTCCCAAAGGCGCGGGATTACAGGCTGAGCCACCGAGCCCGGCACATGTATCATTTTTACAAAAACAATAAAGCTTAACAAAAAAATGCTACAGATATGGGATAAATTAAGCCGTTTCACTTCTTTGGTCCCAACCTCTGAGGATGGCATGAGTTCCAGAAGGTCTGCTTTCACCAGCCCTAGCAGTGGAGGTATCTCGCTCTCCTGGCTAGGACCTAAGAGCTGTGTCAGTTCAGTCACAAGCAGTCGCTGTTCAAGAGTCTCATGAAACTGAGAGAGAGAATAAAAAACAAAGAGATGACTACGAACCTTCTCCCACTCCAACTTTTCCATCCTTATCAACCAGTTCTTCATACACTTTATTTTTATTTTTTGAGTCAGAGTCTCACTCCGTCACCCAGGCTGGAGTGCAGTGGCATGCTCACAGCCACCCCAGCGTGTACCCATTGGGCTCAGGTGACCCTTCTGTCTCAGCCTTCCAATTAGCTGGAACTACAGGTGTGTGCTACCACACCCAGCTAATATATATTTTTTTTTTTTTTGTAGAGACGAGGTCTTGCCAAGTTGCCCGGGCTGGTCTCAGACCCGCGGGCTTAGGCAATCCACTCTCCTCAGCCTCCCAAAGTGCTGGGATTACAGGTTTGAGCCACTGCCCCCGGCCCTCTTCATACATTTTCAAAGTCCTCAAACATGTCATCCCCTGCAGATAACTCCTCAGCTGTGAGTGCCTTCTCCTGTCAATCTTTCTATTTCAAACCCTGACAACAACATAACCTCTACTTCTTCCCCCATAACAACAGTCTGTTTCTTATTTATTTATTTACTTTTATTTATTGTAACGAGAAACCACTCAGACTGAATCCTCTTACTCTCTCAGAGGAAGAAAAGAATGATCATCAATGGCAAATGGCAGCTGCAGCAAAGCAACACCAAGAGCCGGCTTCATGCTCAGGAGACAATGCTGTGCCTCCTCCTTGTGGTTTCTGGTGCTCTACATGATCAGAGAAACTTCTCTAGTAACGAACTATAGAAATGATCCCTGAAAGTACAGTCTTCCATTTCCTTTTTGATAACACATTTCTCAAAGCTCCTACTTCCCCTACATCACATCATTAGACAAAGCCACAGTTGGCCTGGTCATTCTTATAGCTGGTAACCAACCCCTACTTCATCTCTTCTGTCTCACCTTTTTGTCCTCAGGAGTTAAATGTATGTCTTGTGCCTTTACATAGTATTCCACAAGCAGCTCTTGAATGACTCGCTGTAAAATCTCAAACCTCAACCATGTTGCCTTATGCAGTCGAACTTCCTTCCATGCCTAGAAATCAAAAAAATCCCAGGTAGTAACCTCTGTCTTGGGAGGATTTCTCCTTCCTCCTATCATCCCTCCTCCCAGGGCTCTTACCTGAGCCTGCTCCTTTGCCAAGGCCAGGCTTAAGCCACTCTCATCCACATGCTGTGAGAGGCTCAGGAGCAGCTTGCTGAAGTATGGGTTCTGTAACAGGTCTTCTTCACTCAGGTTACAAGGTAGAAGCTGCTTACTGCACACTTAATGACATGTGCCCCGCAGAGACAAAAAAGCAATTTTGAGCACAACTTAATACTAATTAAAAAACAAAACAAAATCTTAGGTAGGAAAGGTTTCTAAATCTAATAAGTTATTATAACTATTATTATTTTAATTTTTTTATTTTTTGAGTTGGAATCTCACTCTATTGCCCAGACTGGAGTACAGTGGCTGCTCCCGGCCACCGCAGCCTCGACCTGCTGGGCTCCGGCGATCCTTCTGCCTCAGTCTTCCAAGTAGCTGGAACTACAGGCGCGCACTACCACACCCGGCTGATTTTTGGTTTATTGTAGAGATGAGGTCTTGCCAAGTTGCCTAGGCGGGTCTCGAACCCACGGACTCAGGCAATCCACTCACCTCAGCCTCCCAAAGTGCTGGGATTACAGGCTGAGACACCGAACCCGGCTTATTATAATTATTATTATTATTTTTTTTTGAGTTGGAGTCTCACTCAGTCGCCCAGACTGGAGTGCAGTGGCCGCTCCCGGCCACCGCAGCCTCGACCTGCTGGGCTCCGGCAATCCTTCCACCTCAGCCTTCCAAGTAGCCGGAATTACAGGCATGTGCTACCACGCCCGGCTGATTTTTTTTTTGATTTATTGTAGAGATGAGGTCTCGCTGCCCAGGCGGGTCTCGAACCCGCGGGCACAGGCAATCCACTCACCTCAGCCTCCCAAAGGCGCAGGATTACAGGCTGAGCCACCGAGCCCGGCTTAATTATTTTTTTTTAGTTGGAGTCTCACTCTGTCATCCAGGCTGGAGTGCAAGTGGCACACTCATGGCTACCACAGCCTGATCCACTGGGCTCAGGTGAGCCTTCCACTTCAGTCTTCCAAGTAGCTAGAACCACAGGCATGTGCTGCCATGCCCAGTTAATTTTTTGATTTATTTTTTATTTTGAGTCAGAGTCTAATTCTGTCACCCAGACTGGAGTGCAGTGGCCACTCCCGGCCACTACAGCCTCGACCTGCTGGGCTCCAGCAATCCTTCCGCCTCAGCCTTCCAAGTAGCTGGAACTACAGGCGTGCACTACCACGACCAGCTAATTTTTGATTTATTGTAGTGATGAATTCTCACCAAGTTGCCTAGGTGGGACTCGAATCCGCGGGCTCAGGCAATCCACTCACATCGGCCTTCCAAAGCACAGGATTACAGGTTGAGCCACCAAGCCCGGCTAATTTTTTGGTTTATTGTAGGTCTCGTCAAGTTGCCCAGGTTGGTCTCAAACCCTTTGGTTCAGGCATTCCTCTAGACTCTGCCTCCCAAAGGGCTGGGATTACAGGTATGAGTCACCATGCCCGGGTGAGATTCTTTTTAAAAATCAATAAACTGAGGTGATACTTAAGGTAACAATCATTTATGTCATATACAAGGATGTTAATTAAGGGGGAATGAGTATCTAATAAAACTATGATCTTAGAAAATGGAAATACAGGCCAGGCTCGGTGGCTCAGTCTGTAATCCCAGCACTTTGGGAGGCTGAGGCAAGTGGCTTACCTGAGCCAGCGGGTTCAAGTCTCACCCAGGCAACTTGGTAAGACCTCGTCTCTACAATAAAAAAAAAATTAGCTGGGCACGGTAGCGCGCGCCTGTAGTTCAGGCTACTCGGAAGGCTGAGGCGGAAGGATCGCCAGAGCCCAGCAGATCAAGGCTGCGGGGACCAGGAGCATGTCACTGCACTCCAGTCTGGGGCAACAGAGTGAGACTCCAACTCAAAAAAAAAAAACAAAGAAAATGGAAATACAGTTGGTAAATATCCAACAAATAGAATAAAAATTAAGGGATCTATAGCAGGAATCACCACAGTACCCAAAATGCCTCATTCACTCATTTCTACTAGAATCCTTGAGGAAGGGGATAAACACATGTGAAGTTCCAACATGATCAACAGTCACATAAATAAACGTGAAGTTCCAGATGTGATCCCTAGTTGCATAAGCGAGAGTGAGAGAAGGTACACCCTAGAATAAGTTAGACATGTAACTAACCAAATTTTCATTATTGTAGGTAGAGCTGAGTGACCCATGAGGATACAGAATAGCATAAGCATAATAAAAAGTGCAGAAGTTGGGATCCTTTGGTTATCCATATGCTCAAGGAGCTTTCTTTTCATTGCCTTTCCCATGTGTTCTCTGCTGGGTTATTTTACCTCTACTTACCAAAACACTCATATTTTCTTTACATTTTTGAGTCAGAGTCTTACTCTGTTGCCCAGGCTGGAGTGGAGGGGCATGCTCACAGCCACCACAGCCTCGACCTGCTGGGCTCAGGCAATCCTTCCACCTCAGCCTTCTAAGTAGCTGGAACTACAGACATCCGCCATCATGCCCAGCTAATTTTTGATTTATTGTAGAGATGAGGTTTCACCAAGTTGCCCATGCTGGTCTTGAATCTGCCTTCCAAAGTGCTGGGATTATAGGCTTGAGCCACTGTGCCTAGCCGCTCATATTTTCATTCTTTGGAACATCATATCAAAGTTCTTTTGGATAATAAGAAATCTCTTTTTTTCCTTAAGGCACTGAAGGATTCAATATGAAAATAGTCAAAATATAGAAAATGCAAGTTTCAGGCCAGGTGCAGTGGCTCATGCCTGTAATCTGAGCACTTTGGGAGACAGAGGTGAGAGGAATGCCTGAGCCCGAGGGTTTGAGACCAGTCTGGGCAACATGGTGAGACCTCGTATCTACAATAAATCAAAAAATTAACTGGGCATGGTGGTACACACCTGTAGTTCCAGCTACTTGGTTTGTTTTGTTTTTTGAGTTGGAATCTCACTCTGTCACCCAAGCTGGAGTGCAGTGGCATGCTCATGGCCACTGCAGCCTTGACCTGTAGGGCTCAGGAGATCTTTCCACCTCTGTCTTCCAAGTAGCTGGAACTACAGGCATGCGCCACCATGCCCAGCTACTTTTTAAAAATTTATTGTAAAGATGAGGTCTCACCAAGTTGCCCAGGCTGGTCTCGAACTCAGGCAATCCTCTCACCTCGGCCTCCCAAAGTGCTAGGATTATAGGTGTGAGCCA
>NW_007252297.1:17214-17869 GCF_000164805.1 Carlito syrichta | reverse complement strand
GTGGCCGCTCCCGGCCACCGCAGTCTCAACCTACTGGGCTCTGCCTCAGCCTTCCAAGTAGCTGGAACTACAGGCATGCACCACCACATCCGGCTAATTTTTTGATTTATGGTAGAGATGAGGTGTCGCCAAGTTGCCCAGGCAGGTCTTGAACCCCGCGGGCTCAGACAATCCACTCACCTCAGCCTCCCAAAGGCGTGGGATTACAGGTCGAGCCACCGAGCCTGGCCTTTTTTTTTTTTTAATTGTAGGGATGAGGTTTTGCCAAGTTGCCCGGACTGGTCTTGAACTTGTGGGCTCAAGCAATCTACTTGCCTCAGCCTCCCAAAGTGCTGGGATTATAGACTGAGCTACCGAGCCTGGCCAATGTTTTTGTTTGTTTGTTTGTTTGTTTTGAGTTGGAGTTTCACTCTGTCACCCAGACTGGAGTGCAGTAGCCGCTCCCAGCCCCTCGACTCGACCTACTGGGCTCCAGAGATCCTTCCACCTCAGCCTTTCAAGTTGCCGGAATTACAGGCATGCGCTACCACGCCCAGCTGATTTTTTTATTTATTGTAGAGATGAGGTCTCGCTGCCCAGGCAGGTCTTGAACCCACGGGCTCAGGCAATTCCACTCACCTCAGCCTCCCAAAAGCATGGGATTACAGGCTGAGCC
>NW_007252297.1:12898-17194 GCF_000164805.1 Carlito syrichta | reverse complement strand
CAGAGTAGCCGGAACTACAGGCGCGTGCTACCATACCCAGCTAATTTTTTTTTTTATTTATTGTAGAGATGAGGTCTCACCAAGTTGCCCAGGCGGGTCTCAAACTCGCGGGCTCAGGCAATCCACCCACCTCAGCCTCCCAAGATACGGGATTACAGGCTGAACCACTGAGCCCGGCTTGTTTGTTTGTTTTTTAGTTGTAGTCTCACTCTGTTGCCCAGGTAGCAGTACAGTGGCACACTCACAGCTACCCCAGTGTCTACCTGCTGGGCTCCAGTGATCCTTCTGCCTTAGTCTTCTAAGTAGCCAGAACTACAGGCGCGCACTACCACGCCCGGCTAATTTTTTATTTATTGTAGAGACAAGGTCTTGGTCAAGTTTCCCAGGGTGGTCTCAAACCCATAGCCTCAGGCAATCCACTTGCCTCAGCCTCCCAAAGTGCTGGGATTAAAGGCTGAGCCACCGAGCCCAGCCCATCATTTTCTTTATAATATGCTTGCTACTGCAGCATAGAAGCATCTTGAGTTTTCAGACTACTGTACAAGTAGATATTGAACCAACACTAACAAAAGTTGGTGTAATCTCTTTTCTGGTAAGAAAGTATTCAAGAATCTCCATGTATTCTAGCTTCCTCAGAAACTTAGGCTTCTGTGAGAGAAATCATACTGATGAACATTATAAATCCTTTTTACTATAGAAGGCAAGAACCTGGGTAAGACCTCTCTGTATAAATCATCAAACATTTTGCAAATGGCTACCCTTACCTTGCTGAAGTATTTCCATCCCGTCTCCAGGTGAGCAGAAACTCCCAGATGCCAATTGATTATTTTGGGATTCTTATCTGTGGAACCAAAAGAAAGAAAACAAAAAGATGAATAAATGGCTGGCTGCTCCAGGAAAACTATGTTGGGTTTGATTTTCTATTGTCCACAAGATGGAAAGGTAGCTCAGGGATGCCTTCTACAGAAAGACACCATATCACATATCCTGGGTCCCAAGCTCTTTTTTTTTTTTTGAGTTGGAGTCTCATGGTCACCCAGGCTGGAGTGGGGTGGCATGCTGCTCACAGCAACCGAAGCCTCGACCTCCTGGGCTTAGGTGATCCTTCCACCTTAGCCTTCCAAGTAGCTAGAACCAGAGGCATGCGCCACCACGCCTGGCTAATTTTTTTTTTTTTTTTTTTTGAGTTGGAGTTCTCACTCTGTCACCCAGACTGGAGTGCAGTGGCACACTCCCAGCCCCCGCAGCCTCCACCTGCTGGGCTCTGGCGAGCCTTTGCCTCAGCCTTCTAAGTAGCTGGAACTACAGGTGTGCACCTCCATGCCCGGCTAATTTTTGATTTATTGTAGAGATGAGGTCTTGTCAAGTTGCCCAAGTGGGTCTCGAACCTACGGGCTCAGGCAATCTACTCACCTCGGCCTCCCAAAGCGTTCGGATTACAGGCTAAGCCACCAAGCCCGACCTAATTTTTTTTTTTTTATTATAGAGACGAAGTCTTACCATGTTGCCCAGACTGATCTTAAACCCCTGAGCTCAGGCAATCCTCTTGCCTCTGCCTTCCCAAGTGCTGGGATTACAGGCTTGAGCCATCGTGCCTAGCTGGTCCCAAGCTCTTACACAAGTTTTATAGACAGAACTACAACTCCCAAAACACTTTGCATTCTAAGCGTATAAATGTTTCCACTTGTTCAAAGCTGTCCAAAAGGAGCTTCCTAAAAATAAAGACAATTTTCCAGTCCACTAGAGGTTCAACAAGAAGATTCTCCACCACCACAACCACTACGTCAAAGTTAAGCTCAGCAGCTGCTTTCCAGTTATGAGTGAACTGGAGAAAGGGGGTGGGGGTAATCAAAGTTTTTTTTTTTCCAAATAACGCAGCTATCAAATTCCATAATATGGAGATGGGGAGACACCTCTTATCAACAAGGGTGCATGAACGAAGCATATTTGTATACCTAACCCTTAACTGTACCCCACAATATAATAAAAAATATTGATTAAAAAAAAATTCCATAATACTTTTTTGTGCTTTTTTAACTTTCACCTAAGATCTGCTGGTAGTTTTTGATCATTAATTCTAGAATCATCCCTCAGGAGTGACAAATCATTCCACACTCGAACAACAACTGGTTTTCAAATAACAACATTAGTAAAGAGCACCTGGAGGAAAGAGCATGACAAGACTGACAGTGAGGCCAGTGCCAACAGAGTCATACAAAGGTGTAGTTAATCTGGCAGCAGCTGAAACCACGTGAGCTGTGGGTGTTTTGCCAGAACAAGGAGTACACTGAAAAGAAAGTATCAACACAGAGGGACAGTAAAGATGGGCACAATTTGGACTCAGGAGACAAGATTTTTCCCTTGACATTGTTTCCCATATTTTTGCTCCACCCCTCCTCTTTGTAAGGTATTAAACTCCAAAGGGCAGCTGAGCCTCCCAAGGCAGAACAGACACTGAAGGTTATTATGATTTTAACACTTCATGTTCACAGAACACTTGGTTTACTTGCTGGTTTTATGAGTAACATCAAAGTCACTACTCATTTGTTTTGTAACAGGGTCTGGGGGGACGCAGCTGAGGAGGCAGAATGCTAGGACTTAATTTGCAGCTTGGCCGTTGCTTCTGTGTGAATTGAAGGGAAATGCTTTCTTTGTGCCAAACTTTTTTTTTCCACCTGCAAAACCGAGATAACGATTCCTGCTTTGGATGAGACATTAAGAATTAATAACATAATCGACTTGTCAACAAAAGCCACGACTTAGGTTCAGTGTTTTAACAATTCTGTTTATCGTTGATCTAAGCCTGCAAATAACAAGTTTTGCGGGCAAATTTCGTACACGGAAATAAGGACCAACCCAAATTTCCAAAAGTCAGCTGTTCTTCCCTCCCTCGGGGAACTGTGAGCCACACTTGGGTTTCTTCGGGGTGCTTTTCTTTACCCTTTTTTAAAGGTTATAGGGTGTGAACGGCAATCAGGCTCGATTCTCCACCCACTGCACTCAGACGTGTTAAAACGCTGCTACAGGGACCCAACCATTTAAATGTTCTGACTCAGGCGTCTTTTAAATTCTTAGAGCTGTCTTTACACGCTGCACTGAACGTTAAATTGATTTTACAGGTATTTTCACAAGATGTGACCCTTACAGGGCCCGAGATGAATCAAGATGCAGAACGGGCTCTCCGGCGCCGACTTCCCTTCTGTCTGGGCCGCCAAGGATTCCCAAGGGCGAGGACGGCCTCCGCGGACGGAGACTGGGGGCTGGCCGCATTGACCCTGTTCCCAGCGCTCCTCCTCCCCGCAGCGCCGCCCGCCGACCCGCAGAAGCAAACCTGCGTACCCTAGGGCAGCTGAAGCTCCCGAGGCAGAGCCGACAAGGCTGAGGCGGGCCGGCCGGCAGCGTCTTCGTGCGCGCCCCCGCCCACGCCCGGGTTCCGGAACCACTCACTCGGGCCCCGCGCAGGGGCTGGGGGGGGAGTGAGGCCCGGGAGGACCGCGCTGGAAGGCCCGGGGCGGGGAAGGCGCCGAAGGAGCACGAGAGGCCGCGCGGGAGGGGGCGGGACCACGCTCGAGGCGGGAACCGCAGGCCCCGCCCGTCGCCGGGCGTGCGCCCCGGGTCCTCAACGGTCGGTCCCTCCGGGTGCTGAAACCCCGGCTCGGAAGGAGGGCGGTCCCAGGAACGCGCCCCTTCCCCTGAGGACCTCTCCCAGTGAAGGGCAAATGTTGAGAAAGTGGTAGTAATAATTGCTAACATTTACCGAGGGCCAGCGATGAGTCAGGCACTCTGCCAAGCATTTTGTCTGTCTTGACTCGTTCTTAAAGCGTTCTGGGAGAAGGTCACTACCATACCCGTTTTACAGAGGCGAAAACTTAAGGCGCAAAGAGGTAAATGCCAAGGCCGCCGTTCCCCGAGTCTAAACCTGTCCCGACGGCCCTACGCACCTTCCCAGACCCGCCGCCCACACCACGCCCTGCGAGTCTCCGGCCCGGCTTGGCTCCTGAGCCCCGCCCGCCCAGCCTAGCCCCCTGCCGGCGCCGATCTCAGCACCCCCGGGTGCGCATCCTCCTGTACCCCCACCCTTGGCTCCTCTGCCTTCCCATTTCCTCTCATCCTTCACTCACCTCTGTCTTCATCTCAAACCAACCCCCACTCCCACCCGACCTCTGAAAAGTTGTCTGGCATTTAGTAGGAAGGCGAATTGGTTTTTTTTTTTTGAGTCGGAGTCTCACTCTGTCGCCCAGACTGGACTGCAGCGGCCGCTCCCGGCCACCGCAGCCTCGACCTGCTGGGCTCCGG
>NW_007252297.1:7287-12177 GCF_000164805.1 Carlito syrichta | reverse complement strand
TGGGAGATGGAGTTTCACCTTTGCCTTATGTGCCAGCTAGGGAATTCTACCAGTATTCATGAAGGAATGCTGCGGTCCAGTGCAGAAATTTTATATCCTTGATCAGCTCATCAGCTGCCACCTTTCATGTTGAATATTAGACTGCTGTCATTTCCTAAGGCTTTTAAAAACCATTTATGCTTCTTCAACTCTGTAGTGCAGTAACATTAAATACCAGGCATAATGTCCTAACAAATGGCACTTGGAACAAAATAGCAAGCATGCTTTGGTGACTCAGAGCTGATCGGAAATCTACTGAAATTTCATCTCCCAGATTTGTCAATCTCTCTAAATGGTACTACGAAGCTTTGGCTAAAGTACTTGGGTGCAGAAGCCTGTCTTCAGGTAGGGGGACAGATGGGAGTAGTGATGGTAAGCCTTGAGTTGGTGAGACCTTCGTGTGCAATTGTCTGTTCCATCTCTGTCTCTAACAAGCTGTGTGACCTTGGGCTTCAGGGTCCTTATCTGTCAAAAGGAGGAACTAACATATTTCAAGCTCTTCCAATCTCATAGTGTTGATGTAATGATCAAATGAGATAATGGCTGAGAAAGTGCGTTGGAAAGACTATAAAAGTGAGGTGTTTTAAATTGGCACTTATTAAGCACTTATTAAGTGCCTTAGGAGAGACACCAAGATAAATATGACTCAGTTCCTGCCCTGAAGAAGTTCATAATCTAGTTTAGATGATAAGACATATGCACACAAAAAGCAAATAATACAAGGCAGCAAATAGATGTCAAAAGAGCAGTTTAGATTATAAATACTAGAGAAACTTAAAAAAGGTACAGAATTCTTTCTGCAGAAATAGATAGGAAAGATCATGAAATAAATCTTACTTTCATTGGGCCTGAAAGGATAGAGAAAATTTGGATCATTTAGAACGGTGGAAACATCCCAGCAAATGGAAGCAAAGACAGGAGTATAAACTGCATTCTAGGTTCAAGAGAAGATAGGACCAGCTGAAGTGAAGGATTTTATAGGCCTGCTCTACATAAACTAGAAAGTTGAGCCTATAGGCCATCCTGGCAGTTAAAAATGCAGCAAAGTACTAAAAAAAAGAACTTTAAAGACACCATCTGGTGTCCTTGAACAAGAAGAATTGCAAAAGGGGCCCTAGAATTCATTCATATTCTCTCTCCTCTCCTCTTTTTTCCAGATATTTTTGTAAAAAAACAAAAAACAAAAAACAGCTACACTGAAGCATTTTGGCATACAATATTTAAAATGTATAATTCAGGCCGGGCTCGGTGGTTCAGCCTGTAATCTCAGCGCTTTGGGAGGCCAAGGTGAATGGATTGCCTGAGCCCACGGGTTCGAGACCCGCCTGGGAACTTAGCAAGACCTCATCTCTACAATTAAAAAAAAAAAAAAAAATCAGCCAGGCGTGGTAGCGTGTGCCTGTAATTCCAGTTACTCGGAAGGCTGAGGCAGAAGGATTGCTGGAGCCCAGCCGGTCGAGGCTGCAGTGGCCGGGAGTGCCACTGTACTCCAGTCTGGGGGACAGAGTGAGACTCCAACTCAAAAAATAAAAATAAAAATAAATAAATAAAACGTACAATTCAATACATTTTGATATAACTATACATGTGTGAGGCCATCACCACAATCAAGATGGTAAACCTTTATTTGTGGCCAGGCTCAGTGGTTCAGCCTGTAGTCCCAGCACTTTGGGAGGCTAAGGTGAGTGGACTGCCTAGGTCCGTGGATTTCAGACCAGCCCGGGGAACTTGGGGAGACTTCATCTTTTTTTTTTTTTTTTTTTTTTTTTTAGTTGGAATCTCACTCTGTCCCCCAGACTGGAGTGCAGTAACCGCTCCAGGCCACCGCAGCTTCGACCTGCTGGGCTCCGGAAATCCTTCCATCTTAGCCTTCCAAGTAACCGGAATTACAGGCATGCACTACCACGCCCAGCTGATTTTTTGATTTATTGTAACGATGAGGTCTCTGCTGCCCAGGCGGGTCTCGAACCCGCGGGCTCAGGCAATCTACTCATCTCAGCCTCCCAAGGCGTGGGATTACAGGCTGAGCCACCGAGCCCGGCTGAGACTTCATCTTTACAATAAATAAAAAATTAGCCAGGTGTGGTAGCGCAGGCTTGTGGTTCTGGCTACTTGGAAGGCTGAGGGGGAAGGATCACTGGAGCCCAGCAGGTCGACATTGGGGTGGTCATGAGTGTGCCACTGCACTCCAGCGTGGGCGACAGAGTGAGACTCCAACTCAAAAAAAAGTTTACTTGTGTCCTGTATTAGGGTCACACTCTCCCAGCAGGACCTCCAGAATGTTAGGTCAGGCCTGCTGGGTGTGTGGGTGTCTGGGGCGTGATCTGATGCTGCATGAAAGATGCAAAGAATTGCACAGAAGTTAGATTAGAAAATATAGTTTATTTAAAGTAAATTAGAGAGAGAGAAAGAGAAGATTCACTTCCCCAAGGTGGGGGAGGAGGCCAAAGCCGTGAGGCTTGACGACAGCCATAGCTGAAAGAGCACATGGCCACACCAGAGTCTATCAAGGCAATGGCAAATGACTGCTTGTGATTGAGTCCTTTTAACCATTCCCTTTGATGGGGGAAGATCATTAAGGTAATTGGGAGGTGGTCTGCTACACTTCATCATGAAGGGGCAGGCATATGCAGGTACTGATGTCAGGTGATGGACAGCAGTCAGACGGCTGGGTGTGTCATATGATTGCTGTCTGTGTCATGTAGGTCACAAAGGGCTGATTAGGTTAACTTGGGGGGTCTGGCCCTGAGGGGATTTTTCCTGCAAGAGACTTATTAGACATTTACAATCCACAAACTCCTTGACCAAAGTTGGTCTTATTATCATTTCTATGGTTTTGACCTTCAGATTTGACAAGGAACCTGAAAGTTTACTATAGATTATTATGCTAAATCATGAATTGAAAGGTGGGGCTGTCATGGTCTTGCATCTGATGGATATTTACTGAAGGGGTGGGGTAGGCTGCCACTTGGCCTGCAGTAGAATGTCTAGAATGTCTACTGGTTATGCTGAGGCAGTAAGACTAAACAAGGAATAAGTGAAGTTTCTTCTAGGTTCCGATAGGTACCTCCTTTCACTTTGTACCTCTTTTCTCCTGCCCCTTCCTGTCCTTGTCAACAACTGCTCTGCTTTGTCACTATAGATTATACTTTACTTTCTAGAATCTTATGTAAATTGAATCAAAGGTGTACTCTTTTCTGTCTGGCTTCTTTCTTTCTTTCTTTCTTTTTTTTTTTTGAGTTAGGGTCTCACTCTGTTGCCCAGACTAGAGTGCAGTGGCTGCTCCCGGCCACTGCAGCCTCGACCTGCTGGGCTCCGGCGATCCTTCCGCCTCCGCCTTCCAAGTAGCTGGAACTACAGGCGAGCACTACCATGCCAGGCTAATTTTTTGATTTATTGTAGAGATGAGGTCTCACCAAGTTGCCCAGGTGGGTCTTGAACCCGCAGGCTCAAGCAATCCACTCACCTCAGTCTCCCAAAGTGCGGGATTACAGGCTGAGCCACCGAGCCCGGCTTTGTCTGGCTTCTTTCATCCAGCATAATTATTCTGAGATCTATACATGTTACTAGTATAATTCTTTTTTTTTTTTTTTTTGAGTTGGAATCTCACTCCTTCGCCCAGGCTGGAGTGCAATGGCCGCTCCCGGCCACCGCAGCCTCGATCTGCTGGACTCTGGCGATCCTTCCACCTCAGCCTTCCAAGTAGCCGGAATTACAGGCATGCGCTACCACGCCCAGCTGATTTTTAAAAATTTATTGTAGAGATGAGGTCTCGCTGCCCAGGCGGGACTCGAACCCGTGGGTTCAGACAATCCACTCACCTCAGCCTCCCAAAGGCGCAGGATTACAGGCTGAGCCATTTTTTTGAGTCGGAGTCTCACTCTGTTGCCCAGGCTGGAGTGCAGTAGCACACTCACAGCCACTGCAGCGTTGATCTGCTGGACTCATGCAATCCTTCTGCCTCAGCCTTCCAAGTAGTTGGAACTACAGGTGCACTCTACCACGCCGTTTATTTTTGATTTATTGTAGAGATGAGGGCTCACCAAGCTGCCAGGCTGGTCTCAAACCTCCTAAATTCAGGCAAACCTCTAGCCTCAGCCTCCCAAAGTGCTGGGATTACAGACTTGAGCCACCGTCCCCGCCTGAGTAATTCATTTTTAAGTTAATGTCATTTTATTGCTGAGAAGTAGTATGGAATCGTCTGTAAAACCTTAATTTTTTGGATTTGGATTTAAAGAAGTGCTTCTTTCATCACTCCAAGGTCTCTCAGTGTTTGACAGAGGCACTTATTTGTTGAAAATGAATTTCTGACCGCTCCCAGAGTACCAATATTTTATATAGTTTTGTTTGTTCCATAGACTGACCTTTTACAGGCCCCCCGCCCCCCCACTTTTTTTTGGAGTTGGAGTCTCACTCTGTCACCCAGGCTGGAGTGCAGTGGCACACTCCCGGCCAACACAGCCTCGACCTGCTGGGCTCAGGCAATCCTTCCGCCTCAGCCTTCCAAATAGTCGGAACTACAGGCGCGTGCCACCACGCCTGGCTAATTTTTATGATTTATTGTAGAGATGGGGTCTTACCATGTTGTCCAGGCTGGTCTCGAACCCTGGGTCTCAGGCAATCCTCTTGCTTCAGCCTCCCAAAGTGCTAGGATTACAGGCTGAGTCACTATGCCCGGCTTATTTTATTTTATTTTATTTTATTTTTTTTGAGTTGGAGTTTCACTCGGTCACCCAGACTGGAGTGCAGTGGCCGCTTCCAGCCACCGCAGCCTCGACCTGCTGGGCTCCGGCGATCCTTCCGCCTCAGCTTTCCAAGTATCCGGAATTACAGGCATACGCTACCATACCC
>NW_007252297.1:1956-5946 GCF_000164805.1 Carlito syrichta | reverse complement strand
TTTAAAAAAATTTTTTTTTTTGAGTTCGAGTCTCACTCTGTCGCCCATACTGGAGTGCAGTGGCCACTCCCGGCCACCGCAGACTCGACCTGCTGGGCTCCGGTGATCCTTCCACCTCAGCCTTCCAAGTACCCAGAATTACAGGCATGCGCTACCACGCCCGGCTGATTTTTTTTGATTTATTGTAGAGATGAAGTCTCACGGCCCATGCGGGTCTCGAACCTGCAGGCTCAGGCAGTTCACTCACCTCAGCCTCCCAAAGGCGCGGGATTACAGGCTGAGCCACCGAGCCTGGCGTGCCTGCGTTTTTTATAAGGCAATTCAGTCATGGGAAACCCAGATGGAATAAGCTACTTAGCTACCATGGGTACATACTGTAAATTAGCTGAGCAAAATTTTTCTTTGGTAAGTGGAATATAGAAAGTATCTTAAATTGCTAACTTTCTCAAGGCTTTGCTCTTTTTTTTTTTTTTTTTTGAGTTGGAGTCTTATTCTGTCGCCCAGACTAGAGTGCGGTGGCATGCTCCCAGCCACCCTAGCCTCGACCTGCTGGGCTCCGGCGATCCTTCCACCTCAGCCTTCCAAGTAGCTGGAACTACAGGCGCGCGCTACCACGCCAGGCTAATTTTTTTATTTATTGTAGCAATGAGGTCTCACCAAGTTGCCCAGGCGGGTCTTGAACCCAGAGGCTCAGGCAATCCACTCACCTCAGTTTCCCAAAGGCGCGGGATTACAGGCTGAGTCACCGAGCCCGACTGGTTTTGTTCTTTTTGCCATAAGACGAATTATAGGAGGCGTTTCAAAATTTACAATGTATGTGCTTCCCAAGCATGAAACTCCAGATGCCCTATGGTTGGTCTATTTCTCCCACTGGTTCTGATACAATTTTTTTTTTTTTTTTTTTTTTTTTGAGTTGGAGTCTCACTCTGTCGCCCAGACTGGAGTGCAGTGGCCGCTCCCGGCCACCACAGCCTCGACCTGCTGGGCTCCGGTGATCCTTCCACCTCAGCCTTCCGAGTAGCCGGAATTACAGGCGCATGCTACCACGCCTGGCTGATTTTTCTGATTTATTATAGAGATGTGGTCTCACTGCCCAGGCAGGTCTCGAACCCACGGGCTCAGACAATCCACTTACCTCAGCCTCCCAAAAGCGCGGGATTACAGGCTGAGTCACCGAGCCCGGCTCTGATACAATTTTTTTTTTTTTTTTGAGTTGGAGTCTCTCTCTGTTGCCCGGACTGGAGTGCAGTGGCTGCTCCTGGCCACCGCAGCCTCGACCTGATGGGCTCCGGTGATCCTTCCGCCTCAGCCTTCCGAATAGCTGGAATTACAGGCATGCGCTTCCACGCCCGGCTGATTTTTTGATTTATTGTAGAGATGAAGTCTTGCTGCCCAGGCGAGTCTCGAACCTGCGGGCTCAGGCAATCCACTCACCTCAGCCTTCCAAAGGCGCGGGATTACAGGCTGAGCCACCGAGCCCGGCTTGTGATACAATTTTTAAAGGAGAAAATCTCTTTCATTTGCAACTCAGTACAAGACAGTATCACCATCAGTTTAAAATCCAGGAAAATACTTTTATCAGCCTGATACATGCTTTCGCGCTACAGCAGCACACTCAATTGTTAAAACAAGAACTATGCACATTGTGCTTCATGTCTAGCTTTTCAAAATGATACTAGTCTTCCTCTCCTGAATCAATTTCCTTTATGTTCTCATATTCCTTTGGTAAAAATGGTTTAAATCTGTCCCATTTTAGAGCCAACATTCTCAGCTTTTCTTTGAGATATAAAATTTTCTATCAGGCCGAGTTTATATACTAGTTTACAATAGTATTTCAAAGTAAAACCAGGCTCATTCCAGCTTGTATAACAAAAGTTTCTGTGAAAAGAAAAGCAACCCTTGAAGCCTCAAGGGCCTGGGTTTGAAATTCCCTTGGAGATGTTAAACAGCTGCAAAAATGGCACATTATGAACACTTGTTCTGAAATTTTCATTTGATGTCATAGGTTGATTACATATTTTCTTTAACCACTTGTTCTTAAATCAGTTACTTACAATGGGCATAAAATTTTCTACCTTAATCATCAATAGTTGTGATTTTGAATACTTTCATTTTCTAGTGAACACACTCGGAAGTAATTCTAAAATCTCTTGATTGTAAAATTTTTTATTCTGAGAAATACTGAGAAATTATTTTCTCAGTCCATAATAATGTATTCAAATACTTTCAAAGCAGTATGGCTTATTTTTCAAGTTTTTCTAAATAATTGGTCACATAAATGTGCCTCCAAATTCTCGATATTTTTTTCTTTTTTTGAGTCGGAGTCTTACTCTGTTGCCCAGGCTGGAGTGCAGTGGCACGTCCACAGCCACCACAGCCTCGACCTGCTGGGCTCAGGCGATTCTTCTGTCTCAGCCTTCCAAATGGCTGGAACTACGGGCATGCACCACCACCACACCAGGCAATTTTTTTTTATTTATTGTAGACATGAGGTCTTGCCAAGTTGCCCAGGCTGGTCTAGAACCCGTGGGCTCAGCCAATCCTCTCACCTCAGCCTCCCAAAGTGCTGGGATTAGCTACAAATTCTAATGGCTATTTTAATGTCCTAGCTTTGCAACTAGGACATTAAATACTTAAGCCCATATTTTTAGTATGAGAACAAATTCTACTCAGAGGTTTCCATTAGTTTCATAAACAGAATAAGGACTAAATACTCACCTGAAATCTCTCTTTGGAGCACAATTTTCTTTCCTGGCAGGAATGTGGGAGGTAGAGAGCCTACAATGTTCCTGTGAATCTCCATTCTCTGTAACTCTAAACAATGCCGCAGAGGAATGTCCAAGTCTGAAAGGTTAGGCAGATGTTTTCTCAGACATTCACATTTATCACCAAGTAAAAAACAGATATATTAATATTTTTTAGAAGACTAGATCAACGATAAACAGCAATGTCTCCAAGACAGTAGAGTTAGATTGAGGGTAGGAGTTATGTCTAATTTATCTTCCTATACCCCCAACCTTCCACCCTCGCAGAAATCTAGCTCAGGAATACTTGAGCATGTTCATGGCTTTATCATTAAAGAGCACTGAAGAGGTGAGTGGTTGTACGTTGCATATGGCAGAGCAGAAGGTGAGATGAGTAACACTGATGAAGATCGATGGGCTTGCTGGGTGCAGTGGCTCACGCCTGCAATCCCAACACTCTGGGAGGCAGAGGCGAGAGGACTGCCTGAACCTAGGAGTTCAAGACCATCCTGGGCCACTTGGTGAGATCTCGACAATAAATCAAAAAATTAACTAGGAGTTCAAGACCAGCCCGGGCAACTTGTCTCTACAGTAAATCAAAAAACTAGTCGAGTGTGGTGGCGTGCGCCTGTAGTTCCAGTTACTTGGAAGGCTGAGGAGGAAGGATTACCTAAACCCAGTAGGTTGAGCTTGCAGTGGCAGTGAGTGTGCCACTGAACTCCAGCCTGGGTGAAAAGAGTGAGACTCCAACTCAAAGAAAAAAGAAAGAAAGAAAATATAGGCCAACAACAACAAAACATGGCTCACCACTCAAAGATCAACATTATCCTTTCAGGTCTTTTTTTCCCCATAAATATACAGACATTTTAAAAACACAATATCATTATCCTGCACATTTGGTTTTGAAACCTACTTTTTGTTCATGATTTTGACCCTTTCCATCTCAGTAAATTTTCACCTCATCTCATCTCAAAGTTTTCCATTTGACCCCCAAATATCTTTTTTTTTTTTTTTTTTTTTGAGTTGGAGTCTCACTGTGTCACCCAGACTGGAGGGCCGTGGCAGCTCCCAGCCACTGCAGCCTCAACCTGCTGGGCTCCAGTGATCCCTCCCCCTCAGCATTACAAGGAGCCGGAAGTACAGGCGTGTATTACTGCCTGGCTAATTTTTGGTTTGTTGTAGAGACGAGGTCTCGCCAAGTTGCCCAGGTGGGTCTCGAACCCTCGGGCTCAGGCAATCCACTCGC
>NW_007252297.1:0-1693 GCF_000164805.1 Carlito syrichta | reverse complement strand
CGCGTGCCTATAGTTCCAGGTACTTGGAAGGCTTGAGGCAGAAGGATCACCAGAGCCCAGCAGGTCGAGGCTGCGGTGGTCGGGAGCAGCCACTGCACTCCAGTCTGGGTGACAGAGTGAGACTCCAACTCAAAAAAAAAAAAAAGAAATTTGAGTAGGGGCACAGTGGCTCATGCCTCTAATCCCAGCACTTTGGGAGGAAGAGGTGAGAGGATAAGTCCAGGGGTCAGGGTTCGAGACCAGCCTAGACTAACTTGACGAGACCTTATTTCTACAATAAATAATGATTTAAAAAATTAGCCTGGGTAGCCAGGCTCGGTGGCTCAGCCTGTAATCACAACGCTTTGGGAGGCCAAGGTGAGTGGATTGCCTGAGCCCGCAGGTTCGAGACCCGCCTGGGCAACTTGGCGAGACCTCATCTCTACAATAAATCAGAAAAAAAAAATTAGCCGGGCGTGGTAGTGTGCGCCTATAGTTCCAGCTACTTGGAAGGCTGAGGCGAAAGGATCGCCGGAGCCCAGCAGGTTGAGACTGCAGTGGCTGGGAGTGGCCACTGCACTCCAGTCTGGGTGACAGTGTGAGACTCCAACTCAAAAAAAAAATAATTAGCCTGGGCATGGTGGCACACGCCTATAGTTCCAGCTATTTGGAAGGCTGAGTGAGGCACCCAGGCTGGAGTGCAGTGGCATGCTCATGGCCACCATAGCCTCAACCTGCTGGGCTCAGGCAATACTTCCGCCTCAGCCTTCCAAGTAGTTGGAACCACAGGTTCACGCCACCATACCCGGCTAATTTTTTCATTAATTGTAGAGACAAGGTCTCACCAAGTTGCCCAGGCTGGTCTCGAACCGCTGGGCTCAGGCAGTTCTCTCCCCTTGGCCTCCCAAAGTGCTGGGATTACAGGCTTGAGCCTCTGTGCCCAGTTGTGTTTTTGTTTTTGCTTTTGCTTTGTTTTGAGTCAGAATCTCCCTCTGTCATCCAGGCTGGAGTGCACTGGCATGCTCATGGCCACCGCAGCCTCGACCTGCTGGGCTCCAGCGATCCTGCCGCCTCAGCCTTCCAAGTAGACTACAGGCTGAGCCACCGAGCCCAGCGCTTTTTTTTTCTAACACAAATTAATAATCTTTGCCTAAATCAGTAATTTTATTAAATTTCACAAAATGCTATTGTTCTAATTCTGTCATTCCTTCTACATTTGTTAGCTGGCATTTTATTATTATTATTATTTATTATTATTATTTTTAGTTGGAGTCTCAGTCTGTCACCCAGGCTGGAGGGCAGTGGCATGCTCCCAGTCACCTCAGCCTTGACCAGTTGGACTCAGGCGATCTTTCTGCCGCAGTCTTCCAAGTAGCTGGAACTACAGACATGCACCACCACGCCTGGCTAATTTTTTGATTTATTGTAGAGATGGAGTCTCACCAAATTGCCCAGGCTGGTCTCAAACCGATGACTTCAGGCAATCCTCTCACCTCGGACTCCCAAAGGGCTGGGATCTTAGGCATGAGCCACCGCGCCAAGCCTAAAATTATTATTATTTTTTAAAATTTGAATTGGAGTCTCACTCTGTCGCCCAGACTGGAGTGCAGTGACCGCTCCCGGCCACCGCAGTCTCGACCTGCTGGGCTCAGGCGATCCTTCCATCTCAGCCTTCCAAGTAGATGGAACTACAGGCATGTGCCACCATGCCCAG
>NW_007252296.1:165231-228571 GCF_000164805.1 Carlito syrichta | reverse complement strand
CCATGGTGGGTGATCTGGCCTTTTTCTCTTGCTGCCTTTAGGATTTTTTCTTTTGTGCCTACTTTATTTAGGCGAATTATTATGTGTCTAGGAGTTGGTCTTCTCATTTGTTGTCTTGCGGGGGTTCTCTGAATCTCTTGTGTTTGAATTTTTGTATCACTGATTAGATAAGGGAAATTTTCTTGAATGATCTCGTGGAAAGTTTGTTCCAATGTGGTCTCTGTTTCTCTTTCTGCCTCAGGGAGTCCGATTATTCTTAGGTTAGGCCTCTTGAGGTAGTCACTCATCTCTTGAAGGTTTTGTTCTGTCTTTTTTAGCTTATTTTCTGTGTTTTTAAGAGTTTGGGTTATTTCTATATTTTGGTCCTCAAGCTCTGAGATTCTTTCTTCTGCTTGGGTCATTCTGCTTTCCGTGCTTATCAATTTGTTATTTATTTCATTCACAGTATTCTTTATTACTGTTATCTCAGATATCAGCTCCTTCCTAGTTTCTTCTTGTGTCTCCTCAATTCTTTTTAATCTGTCCATTATTGTTTTGATATCTACGTTTGCATTTTGAGACCCTTCATTCTGGGGACTTTTATTGTTTGTATTCCAAAGTCAGTTTTCTCAGTGTCTGCTCTCCCAGGCGTCTGGGAGAGACCCATACTCTTCTTTTGGTTTTTCTTCATTTCTGTAGATTTTTCTCCCTTTACCCCTTTCCCTCCCCCTCTTCAATTCTGTTTTTGAGGGAAGGTGGGGTTGCTTTTATTTCTCTTCTGCAATGACCTGTTCTTCCTTATGAGGGTCTTCTGGTTTTGTTCACTTTTCCCTCTGCTTTACAGTCTGTCTATTCAGCAGTTTGCAGTCTTGGTCCGTTCAGAGAATCTCACCAGTTCACCTATGCCATCGCCATCTTGCCCCGTCTCCAGCCAAAACAATTCAAAGGCGCAGAAAGGCATAACATAGCTGTTGGAGTTTCAAGGTCCTTCGTGGAGTTACTTCACCAGTCAGAGAGGAAAAGAGCAAAGAAACCAAGCACTTTGTCTCCCACCCTTACAGGCTCTGGCGGTTCGAACTTTCCTTTGGGGACTTTCTTGCCTCCCTAGGGAGTAGCCCTAGGTAGAGACCGTCAGTTGTCCTCTGAGATGCAGCTCGGTCCATGGGGAAACTCCAAAATCTTGGCTCTAGGTCAGGACTCTCTTCTAGTCTGTGGATAGTCAGTCGGTTATTTTCTTTAACTAGTCTTTTCCCACTTCCTGCTATCTATTCTCAGGTTTCCTTCAATTAACAACTACAATATGATAGTCGCTATTAGATTTTAGCAGAAGTTAGGTGAATTTATCAAATGCTTCATCATGTATACTTCTCTCTTGAATAAGAATGAATATGTATATCCATAATCTATATTTATTATACATTCACTATATATATTCAGCATTTTAATAAAACAGTTTTCAAATCACCTTTCCCAGATGTTCACATGCTCAACTGATTCTATACAGACCCACGTTATCAACTGGCTTAAATAATAAATCAAGCAAAGAAATGTGTCATATAAAGAAATACATGAGACAGTGAGATGTTTTGATGCCTCTGGCTTTTTATTTCCAGAGGTAACTGAGAGAGAGTGAGTAGAGAGGAATATATTCATAACTGGTTAGTGTTTCCTTTTGATAACTTTAGTGTGGCTTGGATAGAATTCCATACTTGCAAGATTTGTAAACATCCTTAGACTTTGATTAATTATTTAATGATTCTCTGAAGGAAGCCTCATAATAAAAAGACAGAAACCAGTATCCCCTCTTAATCTGACTCCAATTTCTGTAACTTTTGCATTTATTTTCAGCTCATTTGGAATCAGCTGATTGATGTGCATCCAGTTAAAAACAAAGCTAATTAGCCCTGTAATAAAATAAGTAATCCTTTAATTAATGCAAAGGAAACGTGCATGGAAGAGGAGAAAAATGTTTTGTAGCAGTTACAAACAGGGAACCTTAACTCCAACTCACTTGCTCAGTGATGTTGGCAAGTTACTTAAACTCTTCAGTTGCATATGGCCACAATAATAGTATCTACTTCCTAGGGTTCTGGTGGAAATAAAAAAAAAAAGATACACATATGGTACTTAGTTCTGTGCCCAGCACTTAATAAATGTTCAATAAATATCACACCAAGTCACATAAACATTTCCATGCAAATGCTACCTGGTTTCAAAAGTTGGGAGTTTTTTTCTGAAAATTTGAAAAGCAACTGAACCACTTTTATAGTGTTAAATAAAGTTATGATTGCAGGAGGAAAATTAGTTATATTTCTGCAAGTGTGCTAATTAATGTCTTACAAATACTATGTCAAATATAAGAATGAGGTATTTTAATTATGAGCCAACCTTTAGGAAACTTGCTAGAAATCTACAGTGTAACCATGATAACTGTGACTCTGTGTGTGTATATGCGTATGCATATGTGATATCACCACTGAGTAATATACAGTCCCAATCTATTGAGAAAACTAGATTATACTCTGGAGCTCAAGGATATCAAAGAATATCATCCAGAGCTCTAGCTGTGAGCCAGCAATAGCCCTCATGCCAGGAAACTGGGATAAGCAGGAAGTCACAGAGAGAAGAGCAAGACTTCAAGTGGAAAATTACTATAGTCCCCCCATCCATGGGGGATACATTGCAAGGCTCCCAGCAGATGCCTGAAACCACAAATAGTACCAAACCCTGTATAGACCTGTTTCCCCATACATACAGACATATCTATGGTAAAGTTTATTTTATAAATTAGGCACAGTAAAAGATTAACAATAATAACTAATAATTATATAGAACAATTCTAACAAAAAACAGTAATAAAAGTTATGTGAATGTGGTCTCTCTCTCTCTCTCTGAATACCTATTGTGTTGTTTTATATTGTCTTACATATTTTTGGACCATGGTTGATCATAAGTAACAGAGCCTGTAGAAAGCAAAACCATAAAAGGAGGCTACTGTATTTAATTTGGGAAGAGTTGACATTTATGCTAGAGGCAGGCAAAATAATTAGGAAAATCATGTCTCCTCATTAAGATAATTTATAGGAGTAGAAAGGGAAACTTTAATTTTTGCAGCATTCCAGGAAATTTACATACATTTTAGCTACTGTTTCTAAGCACATATTACAGGCTAAATATTTATAGGTTTTACTAAATTTACTCCCCGCACTAACTGTAGGAGGTGGATATTATTGTCTCTATCTTGCACATGAGCAAAACTGAGACTCAAAAAGATTTCCCTCATGATATAAAACTAATCAAAAGCAAAAATAAGACTTCTGCCCAAGACTAGTTGGCTCTGTGTATGAAAGTTTGAAACTAACCCTTGGCTAATTTAAACGTGTCTGGGAAAATGACCACATAATGTTTTCGAAAAACTAATTAATTGAGTTAATATAATTATGGAATTTTGTGTGTCTCTTGTTTGCTAGGTAGAACTACTATTAGATTGGTGGGAGAAGGAGACTGTGAAGTAAGCCTTGTCCTATGTGGCTAGATTGGTATTAAATATTGGTGGGACATTGAGGCTGCAATTTCTTCATATCAAGCAGCCCACACTGATCTTGGCTTTTGTCCTAAGCAGCCACATGGATCTCATTTGGTTGAGAGACAAATGAAGCTGTGTATTTTG
This sequence comes from Carlito syrichta, assembly GCF_000164805.1. Lineage (NCBI taxonomy): Eukaryota > Metazoa > Chordata > Mammalia > Primates > Tarsiidae > Carlito > Carlito syrichta. Next base: position 224,922 of record NW_007252296.1, on the reverse strand, counting down.
ATTGCTTCTGGGCCATCCAATGAGATAAAGAATTCATGTCAGTGTATCTCCTGCTTGTATCCTTCTATACAGTTAAGTAAATATAGTTTTTGATAAAATTCTATTGCATCTGTGAGAATAACTGCCGACTTGATCCCCTCAAAACTACAGTGGTGGTGCAGACACTAAATCTATTATGTCCTTTATCAAAATGTCACATTTCTGGATAAAATGCAAAATGTTTATCAAAACTAATCCTAAATGACTTGTGAGTAAATTCACCTATTTGTGGCAATAATATGAGAGATTATACAGTTAACTAAGCCATTTGGTTATCTCAAATGGAACAGAGACTTATATTCTGAAAACTATTCTTTTACTGGCTTTTACATTTTTAATTTTTATTTTAGTATATCTTAACTATTATTAAAAATTCCTCTGTCTTTATTAGCTGTACCAATGAAATCCATTTTTATTGACTGAGAAAGGCATCATCAAACACCTGATGATCAGAAACAATGGTGTTAATTAGGATCAAGGAGCGAGAAGAAGAAAAAAAAAAGAACTAAGAAATAAAAGAACAAAGAGAATAAAGAGATAGGGATCACCTTTGAATGTAGTTCCTCTCACCTGGGCAACCATTTGGTGGACTCAGTGTTTGAGTGAGAACACCATTCTATCGGAAATATGTCTGTGGAGTAATGAACAGAAAGGGGATAGAGAGAAATGGGGGGGAGGAGGAGAAGAAGAAGGAGGAGGAGGAGGAGGAGGAAGGGAGGGAGGGAAGGAGGGAGAGAGGAAGGGAGGGAGGGAGGGAGGGAGGGAGGGAGAGAGAGGGAACTGTGTGGACAGGTGATAAGGCAAGTCGCTTATCCTAGAGAATGTTTTGGTGGTCAGCCTTTTGTGACAGCTAGTCTGTTTCTCTTTTATCTGGTGAACAAACCATTTCTCATTAATGACAGAGCTGTTAGCAATAAGCAATGCTCCAGTAATTGAAGATTTGAACAGCAAGCTTAGTCATCTCTGAAGGAAGAAAACACTAAAGGTCTAAACAAAAGCGAGACAAAAGATTTTGGGTTTTATCTTCTAAAAAGGCATATCTCATGGAAACCACTGTTCTCTTGTAGTTGTTTCTACCTTAGCTGAAGGATATTCCCACTTGATGAGCTTCTAAAATGTGCTGTACCAGGGTCTCATCTCATACCAATGAAATAATCAGAATACAAACTTCAATCTCAATGTTTCCTTAAAGTCCTCTCCAATTGATTTTATTGGACAGTCCCATTAGAAATAACATGGACTTTGAGAAGAGAGATTCCTGAATTCATTTCCTGGTTAGCTATTGGTGGTGTGATTTTGATTTTAATAAAACCCTCTACAAGCCTCAGTTTTTCCATTTATAAAATAAGAATAAGCTTCCTGGAATTATTGTGTACAAGAAATAGGATAAAATGTGTGAATTACCAAAAACATTAAATATTAGTTATTTTCTATCAAAGGAACTTTGCAAATTTGAGTTTGTATCATTGACGATAAGTTAGAAAAATCTTCATAGGGGAAAATGTACTTTGATTTTGGATAAAAGTTTATTCAGCAATAATGAAATAATATCTCATAAGAATAATGTTACACAACAATTGATTATTTCTAAAAAGTAAAATTACTGGTTTTCAACCACCTTAATAAATGTTAATAACACATAAAATTCCCAATGACTTAATAACTGTAAGGTTTCTCATCTATCAAATAGACATCATATCAATCACTAACCTCACAAATTTGTTTTAAGATAACAAATTTGGGGCATTAAGATGAGTGATGAGCTGCATCTGATACTTGCCTCTTCTATGAAGAGAAACTGAAATAGCAAGTAGATAATCAAACATCAAATAAGAAATAACACTGGAATTCAACAGAGGTGAAAGCACCAGAAGAAAGCACCAGAAGCAAGGAAGGGAGAAAAGTGAGGCAGTCTGTTCAGTTGGGATCAACTAGGAGTCTGGAGAGGCTCCCTAATATAGGAAAAGGGTGAGAGATTCTCAATGGTCCACATTCTTGCTGCAGATTCCTACAACCCTAGCCACAGGAGAGCACCTCAACCCTCATGGGCACCAGACTAACACTGGGAGTTGCCTGGAGACCACGGGAAGGCATTGCTCCAGTAAGGAGGCTCACACTGGGTTCCACAAACTCCCAAGTTCTAGGCAGCTGTAGCAGAGTACCGTATTGAAAACCCATCCCCACCAGACTTTGGTTTGCCATGGAGCTCAGCAGTTTGTGCACCTCCATGTCTCTGGAGCCCCATTTATCTTCTCCACCCACATTCGCAGCCACCAAGGCCAAGGAAGGAGCCCCTAGCAGATACCTTGCCCCTTTCTTCAACAGAGGGAGACTGTGCAACATCTTGTTCCCTGGAGACAAATTCCACTACCTACAACCACTGTCACTGTGGGCTACTGTGGGGCCAAGACTTGAGTGAAGCACATGCCAGCCAGCCAACTTCAGATGGCTGCTCCCAATGAAAGCAATCCCACTCTCCCCAGTTGCATAGCCACTGCCACCCCTACTGAACATTATGCCAGGGGCTTGGGGATTTCTCAGCACAGTTTACCATCATTGGCACTCTTTGCCAGGGTCTGAGATTGGGCCCTCTAAACCTGTCACCACCATGAAAGCTGGCAACCACCCACACGTACCACCTATGTTCCTGGGAACTGGTCTGCCTAGCCTGTCACAGTCATTGCCAACACCAGTATGAGCTGCTTGGATTTCAGAGGGCAGTCTCACCACTGCTACTACTATCGCCCATGCTAAACTTCATTAGCTCCCACATGTGAGTAAGAACACAGACAAAAATGTTGTTCTGTGTTTGACTTATTTCACTTAACCTAATAACCTTCAGTTCTATTCACATTGCTGCAAAAGACATGATTTCATTATTTTTATAGCCGAATATTATTCCATTATTTATGTAAACCACTATTTCATCGTCCATTCATCCATTAATAAACACTTAGTTTGATTCCATATGTTTGCTATTATGAATAGTGTTGCGATAAACATGTGAGTACAGGTACCTCTTGGATATGCTGATTTTTTTTTTCTTTTAAATAAGTACCTAAGGGATTGGTGGATTTTATCATAGTTTTGTTTTTATTTTTTATTTTTTGGAAATCTCCGTACAATTTTCCATAGCGGTTGCACAAATTTACATTCCAAAGAACAGTGTATAAGAATTCCCTTGTCCTTGGTACCGACTGAGAGAGCACTTAGGCTTTGATTTGGATGTGTGCAGTAGTGTAGTCTCTGTATGATTTATTTGACTGTAAGCAATGTTATTGGTGTCTGTGATTTCCTTAGTGCCTTAGGGTGTGGTTGTTAGTGGAGGCTGTGGTGAAGATGCCCTGGAGACTGTGATGCCAGGTGGGCAATCTTTGCGCTCCAGTGATGGCAGCAATGGGCTGAGGACCTGGGCCTTAGGCCACAGGGTGGTGTACATTGACACTAATGTTAGTGGGTCCAGGCAGGCCTATTCTTGAACCCCCAGGTGGCTTACTACGTTGCCAAGAATAGTGGTGGTGGGCCAGGTGGGTAGGTGGGTTCTCAACGCCCTGGTTTCCTTCTGGAAATAATAAATTCTATTGTTATGAGAACTGATATTTTTAGTACAAGAATTAAATGGCATCAAAGGAGAGCTAGTTCATTATTATTTTACCCAATTGTTGTAAGCCAGTATATTTTTGTGCTTTATTTCATGTTCCAACTGCAAAATGTCCCATTCATTTTTTAAATAGAGAAATTATTTAATTGAAAAATACATGCACCAAGATAGTATTTATTTTCCCAAAACTCAGTTTTAAGGATTTTAGATATTTATCTGCAGGTTCTGTAATATGTCTTATAATTGTTTATAAAACACAGTTAATTCCATTTTGAAGACAGTGAAATGAGTAACAGTTTTTCAACCGTCAGCAACATATACTTTACTTACAAACATTATCATTTACTTAATTAAAACCACATAGAAAATTTTAAACTACTTATGCCATTTTACTCTCATTTACAATTATTATTTAAATATTAAAAATGATTTTGCCTGGCTAGGCGTGGTGTCTCACACCTATAATTCCAGCACTTTGGGAAGCCGAGGCAGGAGGATCACTTTAGGCAATAAAGACAAGCCTGGGTAAAATAGCGTGATCATTTCTATAGTCTCTACAAAAATAAGAATTTTTTTAAAAGATTAGCTCAGTGTGGTGAGCTAATGGTGGGCCTGTAGTCAGAGCTACTTGGGAGGCTGAGGAGGGAGGATCACTGGAGCTCAGGAGATGGAGTGTGCAGTGAGCCAAGATTGTGCCACTGCATTCCAGCCTGGGCGACAGAGTAAGACCCTGCTTTTTGGTTTTTAAATGATTTTGCCTAAGATGATATCAGTCTGTGTTAAGAAACACAGATATCAACTATGAAACACTCTCATGAATCAAGCTTACAAATATCTCATTTATTCCTTCAATAAAAGGAATAACAAGAAATCAACCTTTTTGTAAAATTAATAACAAGAAATCAATATTTTCTAACATAGTTTATGTAGTTTTGTGTATTCATTGTCATGATACACCTGGAGACACCATTTCCAAATTATCTATTATACGTCATTCAACAATAGAACCTGGTGGTTGCATTTCCCAATATTAAAGTAATTTATTGGTGTCCTGACATTCATTCAAAAAATGTTTAATGTGATTCATATAGCAAAGGATATTATGTTTCCCCCATGTTAAAAAAAGTTCCAAAGAAATCCTGGAATAGAACCTTATCCACAATACAAATCCTAAATCACATGACACAATAATAATTCATTATTTAAACTCACCAATTTAGTAGGAAACTCTATTGCTAAACTACACCATATTTATTTTATTATAACAAATCAAATGCTAGGAAAGATTTTAAAAATATAAATTATCTGATTGCTTTCTATAAAGTTAAAATTATAATAAATCATTTTTTAAAAAGCCAAATTTTGGTATAAAGGAAAATTTCAGTCCATATACACACACAGATATCATATTTAGTGTTTTTCAGGTTTCTATTGTCTAAGTGGGTGAATTTGGCACCGTTTTATCCAATTTTTATGTCATCCAAACAACTGAAATGGATAAGGAGAACAATAATCCTTTCAATTTATTAGGGATTGGTTCAAATTGTCCTGAAAATATTCAGTTTTTCTATGGTATATGAACTGAAAATAATGTACAAGGTAGCACATCAAAGGAAGACACCTAATATATTCTTTCTATCTCTTGCTCTCTTTATCTCTCTCTCTCTTTCATTCTTTTCTGCCTTTTCAGGTTACTGGAAAATATGTTTTAACATTTATGTATTTTAATTTCTGTTGTGACACGTAATTAAAGTTCTCCATCAGGAAACAGGAGATTGCTACATTAATAACTCAATGTTAATATAATCATCTATATCATAATATTAATATCTGCATTTTATTATTGGTAACTTTTTAACCTATGTAGAATTTATTTATCTATTGAGTTAATTAGTTATGTATTATTTTCTTGTACAAAGTTCTATCTCCTTTTCCTTTAAATATTTATTTCCTAATAGTAGCAGTGATAGATCTGAGGATGCCTCCAAATATTCTGATATAGTTTTCTTTAACCAAAATATATTTAAGTATATTAAAATGGCAATAGATAGTTAAGAACAATTATGCAAACGTGTCTGGCAGATTAAATAAGTGTAAAAAAAATGTTCAAGATAAACCTAAAAATAGTCAAAGCTATTCTGACACATATCCTTGTGTTCCAATAATATGCATGCTAGGGATGTTAATCACATTTCTCTGTATCTCTACATTGGCCATTAGATTTCTAAAGGCTCATTATGTATCCATGCTAGTCTCTGCTCTAAGCAATGCTAATAAATGTATATATTTAAATTTTCAACACAGTGGTTTTCAGCTTCCCTTGTTAAAAGGTAGTACTGAGACCACATTAAACAAAAGAGATGGCAACACTAAAACTACTAATGTACCCCTTTTTGATGCTAATACAATAACACCATTTCTAATTTGTTTATTTCAACTTCAGTCCACTAAAGTGCAAACATTTTTAAAAGATTTTATTATTTCACTTAATACTATTAAATGAAATAATTTTATCTTAATAATAAAATTGTAATTTTTTAAAGAAAAGAAATCCTGGAAAAGTGCTCTCCCACTGATATAACAGAAACATTTAGAATGACCATATCTGTATAAGCAGATGATGATACTGCCTATTTTCCATAGCAGAATAACTAAACTAAGAATTCTTTTAAGAAACTTGACATTTAGATAACAACTTGTAATATCTCTAAAGACTCTCTGCCATAGATAATGATATAAATAAATAATAGAAAAAATACAAAGCAATACATATTTTGTATAGATTACTTTGTCATTAAAAATGAAATGGCCAGTTTTGTTCACATATGTACCAGCAAAATATTTTTAAAATATTTGGGAAAAGCATTTTGCACTGCAGAGTTTGAGTCTAAATAGTCTCAGCTATTTATAGTAATAATTTCTAGCTGAAATTCTATAAACAGAGGGAATACCAATATATTCCAGTCTCATTATATTTTCTGAAAACAAAGGTATTTTACAACAGGTACTAGAAAAATATCCATATAATTCACATGCACTAGTGTCCATGTTCACAAAAATGTAAAGCTATTTAAGTGAATGACAATTCTTCTGAGTTGCTATGGCTATAACCTTTTAATTTTAACTTGTGTACACTCATTATCAAGATTTTTTGTTATTATGGTATCAACATATGTTGACTTGAATAGAGGCGAAAGAAAGTAAAAACATCTCTTACTCAAACAATTAATACCATACCTAAAATTAGAGGCATTAATGATATTCTTCTCTATTTGTTGCAAATGCTACATATTTTTCCTTGACTATGTTTTAAAGATTAAAAACTTGCATGCATGCAAAGTTAAATCTAAGGTCGTTTACTTCAGGAGTAAAACTTTCCAATAGGCAGAGCTAATTTTTGGAAAAGAAGACTATAAAAACAACTGAAGAGTGATGCAGGGACTAGCCAAGCAGAAAATAGAATCCGTGTCACCATTCTCATGAAGTCAAAATGAAGTGGATTAAAACAAAACACTAATTGGTGTGTAAATGTCATTTTGAGGATACAAAAATTTCTCCCAAGTCCTAGTGTTCTTTCTTTATGAGTCAAATTTGACTGTCATCATTCATTTTTTTTTGTTGTTCTAAATTTACTCTGGTAAATAAGTAAGGGCGTTTTCATATCGTATTGCATATCCCAAATGGAAATGGCTTTCTACAGTAGTATGCAAAAGTCATCTAGAACAAGCGCAATGTTTTATCCCTGATTTTTTTATTCCTTTAAAGAAAACATCTTCACTTGGTTATTCACAGAAAAAAGCTGACAAAGCATTCTGTTAATATAGTTTTTTTTGTGGATTGGCAAACAAACCAATTTGTTTGAAACTCCAGGAAGCAAATAATGTGTATAAAACCCACAATGCATGTACAATGTATATCTTATAGAGAAAATCATGATGAAAAGTGAATTGTCTGAGTCACAAAAGGACATATTTTTAAGGAGATAAACGTTTTATATCTATGAGCATACGAATACATAAATTGTTAAATAATTTTACTCTAGATCTACTTATTTTTGCATATGTTAACATTTAAACACACAAGAAATGGCTTCTAAAATTGCTTATGCTAATGCCTACTGCTCGTCATTTTAAAAGGCAATTTCACTTAAAACCAAACCCCAGGCCTCAAAACACCAGTTAAGACCAAACAAAGCATACCAAAGTCCATATATGCAAGAAATGAAAACTTCAATGTTTCAATGAGTTTTTAAATTACAAAGCAACCCAATCAACAAAACATATGTTTAAAATTCAAAAAGCATTACTTAACAAGTATTTCTTAAACCAAATATAGTTTTAATCCCCCAATAATAAAAATCTTCCCAAATATAAAACAAAACATTTCATTAACCTCCTAAGGGGCATAATAGATATGAACTGAAAATTTTTTTGGAGATAGCTGACATCCTCACGAACAAAAACCAATATTTGGTTAAATAAAAATATGAACTTCTCATAAGCAATTACTACACAGGCATGAAAGAAGTTAATGAATGTCCCTGTTAAATCCAACGAAAGGGGTGTTATAAATCTGAGATTTCAAGAGATGATATTCTGTCTTTTGTGTCTAATAAGTCAGTACATAAAAATTCTTATGGTTGAGTTAATATTTCTGTCTTTCAATCATCATTGATATCATCTGTTGAAAAATACTAAGACAAAAATTCATAATGCATATTTGGGTGTTCCTTAACATACTGGCAGGAACTGACGAATATTTAGAAAATATAAAATAAGACTTATGCTGATCCTCATCTTACTGACAGACATAAGGAAACTAATAAACCTTTCCAAGAAACAGAATGCTCTTTGAGTTGGAAGAGAATCTATAAACTGAAAGAGTTTTCAGATCTAAGATTATACTGGCAAAATGAGCCCATAACCAGTGGTTGGATTTCTGAATCAGCCCTATTTCATATTATATTTGGTTGTTTTGAATCATTCAAGTTTGAGACAGTATAATGGTGTTCCAATACAATGCACATTACTACATACATTTTCCGTTTAGGAGAGCATACGAAGTTAGGTATATCACGTTATTTTATGCTCTAAAATATATTATTCATGTTTGCCATTTTCTGATTACAGTTTCATTAACATACTTCCTGATCATGATGTGCATTACTATCTAGAGACTTCTATCCCATTGATTTAAAGGAGCACTTAGAGGAAAAAAGTCGTTTTATCACTTAAGAAAGTTATCTATTTTAAACTTCTTGTAACTATTTTATGAAAAGAGCACACACGAGAATAATTAAAGCATATACCCCAGATAATAGGAACTGACCACCATATGTGGATTTAAATGTTTTTTAAAAAAACCTATTAACAGGCTTAGCTTTCAAATCCATATACTATAGCTCTTAGCCTTGGTAGTTGGAGTCCATATTTTGTTATATCTTCCCTGTCTACCTCACTGGGGTAAGAGAAATCATGTTAATCTGTACTAGGAGTTAATAGTGAGGTGACCCTCCCCTATGCCAAAAAATAAGAACGTGAAATTAATATAATTTCTCCCTTAGAACTAAAAACTGGGACAAGAGGAATGTTGATCATTTATAGAAGCAACAAAAAGGGGTCCCAGGAGTCAGTGCTCAGCCATGCATTATCCAGAAAACATTTCAAATACACTTAATCTGATTCCAGCCTCCCAAACTCATAATGATGCCGTTATAATTGCTTTCCCAAGTACATTTGCTTACCAAAAGCAACATATTGGTCAATTAGATATGATTATACTGGTTCTTGTGATAAATATCTTATTTAAAGTTACTGAACTTCCATTATGATCTATATATTATTTTTGAACTTGTTAAAGTTAACTACCTCTCCCCTCAAAATGGATATCTGCTAGCTGATGGGAGTTAATCAGGTTTCTGAGTTTATAACATTGAGGAATAGATTCTGGTTGATAATAAATTCACCAGGAAAGAAGGTTATTTTCTGAGTATTTTTGAGCTTTTCCTAATGGTTCCTATCAGGACCACTACTATAGAATCTCCTGTTTTGAAATTGATTCCATATTCCAAAGACCATTCACTTATAAGCTCCTAGTATATCACAGCTTCTACCCAAATATCAGCTTCTATTATATCACACGTATCAATTCTACTGACTCTGATTCTCTAGCTTCTTATTTTTAGAGTGCAGCAAAGCCTCAAGACAATGAGAAAAGAGCCTGCAATTTCAAAGTTGTCACACCGAAAAACCTTCTTCATAGGTTAGAAAAAGTATAGAGGTCAAAATGTCTTTATCCCTCTAATCCATGTGTCTAGAAGATATGACTATGTAGCACCAGAAATAAGGATGAAAATCTTAAAAATTTAATATAATAAAAATATAAACACAGAGCTGCCTGTCAACTAAAGAAGCAGAAAATGAATAATCATTCAACATAGGACCTCCCTAGAGTGACAAATTGCAACAGAAATAGTGCCAGGAATAGATTTCCTGATTTAAATAGTAAACCATGCTGCCTTTTATAGAGTATATGAATGAAGTTGGCAAGAGTAGCTAATTAATTACAGCTGATTAGTCTGTCAAATCTCTTGGTAGAATAAGCAAAACATTAACTTTTCATAATTATTTGGAGTTAATGTACTTCAGATAAAGTGTGCTCTATCCATGAGGCATATACATTTTACAGCCTTTTTTTTTTTTTAGTTTTTCCAAAATCTTAGGCTTCAGTTCTAGATATTGGTATTATGAGAAATAAGATTAAATAGGGTAATTTAAATATATTTCAAGAAGACAGAACATCTAAAATAAACCTAAACTACAGGAAATCTAGACTATAAGATACATAGTTTTATATTTTAGACTTAGTATATGGAAATATCACATCTGAAACAAAAACATTGTACTAAAAGTGGTGGTGGTCCAGAAATGTACCAACCTTCAGGGTCAAGTAGTTTCTCTATTCCTAATTGATATTTGGCGATGTTGAATGCATGTTCCAGTCGTTGTGTGGCTGACTGCTGGCAAACCACACTATTCCAATCAAACAGGTCTGGCCTGAAACATACACATACACAAAGACAAATATAAATCAGTCTAGAATGTTCCATGGGTTTCACTTCAATTTTTAATTTTGATTGACTACCCATGTTCATAGTTCTTAAGAATTGAGTTTTATTCCTCATTACCCCTCAATAACTTTTCTTATTTATACAAGTCGTGTTTTTAATTGAAAACCCTGATGTTGTGAATCTTAAATATATACAATTTTTGTCAATTATAACTCAATAAACATAGGGGAAATAAAATCCTAGAAAATAAAGAATTTATTCTTCCTTATCCAAGTAACAAAAATGTATTGATCTCATCTGCTATTATGAATTTGAATAGTGGACATTTGCTGGTAACTCCCGGTTTTACAAACTCCCCAGATTTCTTCCCTAAACTCCAAAGATTCTCTGCCTACTCAGTATCTCCACTTAGTCATCATAAACCTCAAGTGTCTCAAACTGAGCTTCTGATGTTTATCTTCATTGCACTCCCCAAAGCCCACCTACTTCTCTTACAGTTATCTCTTCTTCAGTAATGTAAAAGTTCCAACATGCAACTCTTGCAGTCATCCTTGATGACTCTTTTTCTCTGGCAAAGCATTTAACTCAAAATATATCCAGAATTCGACCATCTCTCACTATCCTTATGCTATCATCCTAGTCCAAAGTATTTTTTAATCTTATGTGGATTATTGCAATGGCCTCCTCACTGCCTCCCCTTCTCTCATTCTTGCTCTTGGCACTCAGTTCTCAGAAGAGCTGCCAGAGTGATCTGTTAAAATATGTTTCATCATATCCATTTTCTCAAATCCCTGCTATAGGAGAGTAAAAATTACATATGTAACTGTGACCTACAAGGCCCAACATTGTCTGGCTCCCTACTAACTCTCGAATTTTATTTATCTCCTCATATTCCACAAACAGGATAGTTTCCTACATTTCCATTTTTTGGAATTATCTTCTCCCAGACATTGACATGGCTCACTCTTCCACTTCCTTTGGGTCTTTACTCAAATATCTCATCACTGATGAGTCCTTCCCTCCCTAATTTCTTTCTGAAAGTTCATGATCCAAATTTAACTTACAGATACTCATTTTCTTCCCCATGAGCTGCTTCATATTATTCTCATTAGCATATATTACATTCAACCTATTATATAATTCAATTAAACTTATCTCTTTATCTGTATCTTCAACTAAAATGCAGAATTTAGAATTATTGCCAGTATTTTCACTGGTAGAAACATAACCTTACACATAGTCGGTGGCTCCATAAATATTTGTCAATACAGGGGAGAGTGGATGAGCACGTATTATATAAACATATTTATACATAATAATAGAGAAAACACAAAGGCATGTAAGAGGCAGTTATTATACTATAAGGATTTTAAATCTAATAAGGAGGAATAACAAAGAAGCCACAATAATTGAATTATAAAACTGAAAAAACCACAAATAATAAAAGGTTTTGTACAGTGTAAAGAAGTCAAGAATGTTTTTGAGGCTGAAGAGAGTCTTAAATGGTGGCTTGAGTTTGGATTTAGAAAACAATTTGAAAACAGAATTCTAAGTTGTGCAGATATTAGAGAATCAAGGTTCTTAGGGAAGGAGCAAGTAAAATATGCTCAGTTAATCAAGCATCACTGGCTCCATGGGGAGATTCTAAGGCTCAAGTGATGAGAGATGTGGTTAAGAGAGGGAATCCAGATGAGTGTGTGTTAAGTTGTTAGCTGTTAAGAAATTACAATTTGATCCAATAGCATTGGAAGTTATCAGTATAGTAGATTTCACCTTTTCTGGATCACAGACACCTTTGAGAATTTTATGTAAGCTATGAAACTTCTACCACAACACAGACCTAAGCCTATCTGTAAATATAATTGACATACAATTTTAGATTTGAGTGTGTCAACAGAATCCTGCTTAAGAACTCATGATATGCAAGAAAAAAAGTTACAAAGGCAGATTAGCTCTTATTTTCTAAGACTGTATTCAAAATACATGTACAAATGTATTGCTAATTTCTTTATTTCCTTTCATTGCTCCTACCTTGATTAATACACCAGAATTTTGTACACTTATTAGGAAATCAAATCCCCGAATGCACTCCAAGTTGCCCCAAACAGCTAACAAACCATCGTTTGGAACAAAAAATATTTTTAAATTGTGAAATTCCTCTTGTTGTGAGATGAAGAAAAGAAATAAAAATGAAATTCTAGACTATTTCAGACTTTGAGCCTCACTATGCAACCTCTGCTCCATTTTCATTTCTTGAAAAACCTAGAGAATGTGAGTAGAGAATGGGATGGAAGCATATAGGAAACTAACTTTCTCACCCACAGTACAGTAAACATGGTTAAATGAGTGTGATGAGAAAAAGAGAATTGCTTATGCATTCTGATCCTTTTCTTTTCCTTCCCTTCCTCCTGACCACTAACTAACCACCTGGGTGTGGAAATATCTTACCTAAGTCATGTAATTAATTTGAGTTTCTGAATTTTCATTTATAAAAGAAGAATTGTACTAAATGGCCACTGAGGTCACTTCTAACATTAAAAAATGAATCTAATTGTTTTAAATCATTAAAATTAATTAACATTTCACAAATATATGATTTTCAAAAGCCTAAAAATTGTAAAACTAGCCAATTTAAAGGAAAGCCATACAGCTTTGTATGCTAACCTCGACCGTACTTCATAAATAAGAACTTGCAAACAAGGATCACCACAATTTTAATGAAACAAACATCATGACTAGGACAGCATAAATTCAAATCTTAACTCTACCATATCTTCACAAAAAAAGGTCTTAGGTATATCACAAAAACCTCTCTGTGGCTCAGTTTCTCAGTGTGTTAAATGGGGATGATAATGTCTATGCTATGAAAAATAGATGCGATTTTTTACCTAGAACCGTGTCTACAAAGTAATAATTGTTTATGCCGGGCTCGGTGGCTCAGCCTGTAATCCCACGCCTTTGGGAGACTGAGGTGAATGGATTGCCTGAGCCCGCCGGTTCAAGACCCGCTTGGGCAGCAGGACCTCATCTCTACAATAAATCAAAAAATCAGCCAGGCGTGGTAGCGCGCGCCTATAATTCTGGCTACTCGGAAGGCTGAGGCGGAAGGATCGTCGGAGCCCAGCAGGTCGAGGCTGCGGTGGCCAGGAGCGGCCACTGCACTCCAGTCTGGGTGACAGACTGAGACTCCGACTCAAAACAAACAAACAAACAAACAAAAAAACAAAAAATAATTATTTACAAGTATTAGCTTCTATTATTTTGTGTTAAGGTGAATTATATTTATACTACAACAGTATTTTCAATTTACAGACCGAATCGAAGAATATCTATTCTTACTGAAGAGATATAAATGTTACAAACACTGTTGATGCAAAAATAATCATATAATAACAGAATGGGAGATAGAGAAGACGAGAAAAAAGAATAAGTGTGATGATTTCCCTATACTTCATATCACAGAGTCAACAGTTCCTTTCTAAAGGGGATGAAAATAAAAAATAAAAAAGAGGTACATTCATAGAATGTAGAGTAATGAAGGCAAAAACTAGAAGAATAAAATTACAAAATAGATGAAGATGAAGCCCAATGCTAATACCTTTCATCTTCATCTATTTTGTAATTTTATTGCTTATAATTTTACTCTTCTAGTTTTTGCCTTCATTACTCTACATTCTATGAATGTATCTCTTTTTTATTTTCATACCCTTTAGAAAGGAACTGTTGACTCTGTCAGAAAATAATTTGTCAATAAATAAAAAATATAATACATATTATTAATATAACCGTCAGCAAAAAAATAGAAGTAGCTGACAGCGACTTCTAAGGATTGGAATATGATGAGATAGACTTGGGGTCATAAAGACATACATTGCTTCTTTTTTCCTTTGTCCCAGGCTCTAGTGTCTATTTAAAAAAACAAAAACAAAAAAGTTACTGCGGAAATAAATTAAAATAAGGAATTAAGAAGATAATTTAATGGGTACTTTATAGTTATTGCAACTTTATCTGCATATTTTGTGCACATTTCTAATCAATTAGAGTTTTTCCACAAAAGTAGAGTCAGGTTTCCTTTTAACAGCACTGTAGTGGTCTTTATTCTTTACACAAACTTTAATTTTCAGGGCCCTTTGCTAATCCCTATGCTCTATATTAATCACATGTCTTTGTTCTATATAGCTTAGTCACTCAATTATTGAAATTGGGCACCTCATGACATTCCTAAATGTACAAATTACAATCCCCTTGGAACAGAAATTTTAGCCATTTTTTTAGATAAACAATATAAATATCTGTGAGAGGCAAAAGAGGCGGTAGATGATTCGGGAAAGAGCATTAAATGACTGTGAGGAACCTCTTGAAAAGTAGGCATGTAATGTGCAAAGAAGCAGTTACTGATAATCCATTCAATATGACGGGAGCGAATAAATAAATGAGGATATTTTGAGAGAGAAAGAGTGGGTCAGGGACAGACATAGCGGAGCAATCTGGAACTGTTTACTGTATTTTCTATAAATATATTTAGAAATCATGAGATATAATATTAACAAATGTAGTATGTGAGCAAGCTTGCAGGATTTGTGTCTTTCACTTGAAGGGAAAATGTTGAGGAGCTAACAAAGATCTCATAACCTGATTCTTGATATTTTTTGTTCATCTGCAAATGTGTACATGAACAGTAAGATCAGTGTTTTCAGGCCCTTAGAGTAAAGCATGTGGCTGCATAAATGAACACTGACTTATGATGCAGAATGAATGCCTCTATCTCTTCTCATCTGACTGTATTGAAGCTGAGGAAAATGTGTCTTCCGTTATACTTATGAAAAACAATGTGTTAACATTGCTTAACATGCCAATTGAATGTGAGTCGGCCTCCTTTCTTAAATCAGGTTGCTGAGTAATTCACCTGCAAACCCAGTCTGGATGGGGTTAATTAAATCCAGCTTGAGCAAAACACCTGACAAAGACGCTTATTTAGAGTGAGTTTGCTCTTATATTCAGCTTTACCATGGAGAAAATTTATATTCTGAGCTTTACTAGTAGCAAGATTGGCACATGAAAATGGTAGACTCAGTAAAAAAAATCAAAGTGAGAAAAGAAAACTTGCATTGAGAATTAGGAAAGATGCAGCTCAGTGACATTTCAAACATAGTAAATTAGACAATGCATTTCACCATGAGTTTGGTGAAAGAGATAGGTAACAGGAGCACCAAATAAATATACTATACATACATAATGTATATACACACACACACATACATATATAGAGATCATACAGATCCAAACACCATATATATGGTATAGTATAAGTATAGTATAGTATAAGTGGTACAGTATTCATAGTATATTTTGTATATAAATGTATTACATATTATACAGTATCTATTATAGTATATGTTGTATATATAAGTAAATTTATATATATATATATATATATATATATATTTCCGCGTTGTTTTGTTTTTTCTTGAACTGTTCTTAATACATTTACTGAACTTCTTCATACGAAAATAAACAGCTACAAGTATTTCATCATTTAGGAAATATAACATTTATGGAATATGGTTAAGGACATTGTTTCACTATATTATATTGAGTTTCTTTTATGAAGACCCACAAAAGAACTCTCTCTTGCTTTATAGCAATTGATTTGCTGTTGCAGAGCAATTGTGCCTTTTGATATTCTGAGCACTGAGTCGTAGAATTAATTGTGTTCTGCTCTTTGCCTTGGTTGCTAAGATGCTTTGAGCCTTTTATAACCCTGAACTAGAAGAAAATATACAGGGCCTTATGTCTGCTGTCTAAGTGCGTATCTGATAAGACAAATGTTTCTTTTTCCACATAATTTATACAATTATCGTAATTAATTTTACTACAACCACTAATGAGATTTGGATCTATTTTACCTCTATAGTTGAGGCTCACACCAATACTTTACATAAAAGAACCGAAGTCATTCTCAGCAAAGTTAGAATACAACCTGGATTTTCTGGAGGTTGCAAAATCAAATATATTGATGTTCTCCCTCCACCATAAAGAGTGTCATGCTTCAATAATGTTAATAGTCCAACAACCATTGGTATAGCACATAAAATATAGAAAAAATATTCATAATCAGTCCATTCTAATGGATGATTAGATCAATATGGTTCACATACACAACATGTTGCACAGTAGGACATGATCTGAAACCACACTAAGGAAATATCTGTCATCAGAGTATACATCAATTTTTAAAAAAATGTTTAATGTCTCAGTAGTGTCCTTACCTATGACTATGGATGAGAGCATTCAAAGCCAGGCCATCGGACCAACTGGTGGTGAAGTTGATGACATTAACCTGTGGATAATTACGAGTTGATTGTCGGACCCAGCTCAAGAGAATCTTTTCACTGTTGGTTTGTTGCAATCCAGCCATGATATTTTTCATTACATTTTTGACCTACATGTGGAAAGAAATTTTCATAAGAAATGTATTTCCCAAACAAGAATCATGCAAACTCAAATGTAAATATTTTTCATCTTTAGTGAGATATATAATGAGAATTTCAGAGCCAATTAGTAATAAGAAGTCATAGATTCTACTAGAGTTAAGTTCATTTTAACTGGTTAGGAGTATATTTTGATTGGTTGGTGTATGTGCCATACCATTTACTATATATTTTATTATACCCATGGATTCTGTCATATTAAACTATAATGTACTGTTTATAGAATTGCTCACCTTCTGGATTTTGATGACTAGGCAAAAGAAGAGAGTGTATAAAACATTACACTTATTGTTAGCCAAAAAACTTAAGATAATATCAGTGATGTTTGAATAGAAAGAATAGTATAATAGAGAAGAGAGTGGTTTTTTTAAGCCTAGGTTCAAATTTTTCCTTCATATTAACAAATTGTTTTAACTGGGCAAATTATTTAACCTTTTTAAGGCTTCAGTTTAATTGTATCTTATATGCAAAGTTGTTGTAAGAATCAAAGTTTAAAGTATAGTAAAATAAAACTCCTAGGTTCGTATGGCAACTTAATGAAAAGTATTGTTTTATTGACTGAATTGAAAAAAAAAAATGAATGTCTGCCTATTTAAGATAAAGCAAAATGCAACAAAATTCCACAAAATAGAGGAAAAAGATATATTTATCCGTAGGAGCTGTAAATGTGTGACCTTGGTTTCATTTTCATTAATTGGTTTCTGTACATTTGACTCTCTCCTAGGTTTTCTGTAAGTGAAAATGCTATTAAGCAGGTCATTGTATTTCAAAGTTTCATTTCTATAACTAATCTGATGCAGAAATCCATTCTAAACATTTTTCCTATGTTTCCAGAATGCTGCGACACCTCATTATAGAACAGGCTGTCCACATATTTTATTAAAGGAATGTTTACTAGGCTACATTTTAGATATAAGTTACGTCCCTTATGAGATGCTTGAAGAAAATATATATGTAAATGTAGTTAATATATACCACCAAGGGCTTTTCTTTTAGGAAGTTTAAAGTCCATATACTATCAACATTTGATCAGATGATGAATATTTATTGCACATTCTAAATAAAACATTTTATTTTACTTTTCCACTTTATATAAGCTAACAAATGCCTTTGGGGTCAATATATATTTTAACATCTCCAATGTTAGCTATCTTTTTATGAAAAACTTAATGCATATTTTAGGATATCCAATTAAATCTGATTTTAAAATACTTTTAAAAGATTTGAGATGTTTTGTAAACATAGTAATGTTTGGAAGATATGAAATCTTTGCATATATTTATCACAATCCCTTGATAGCTGAATTCATTATTTAGGGGTGGATTATCCAGTTTTCTTAATTCCTTCTTGACCTGCTTATTTAGTCACTCAGTGAATAAATAGGTCGAATAATTATACAAGATACAGAATTTTCTCATCATATTCCAAAATTATAAAGTGTGTGACCTCCACACACAGTGGCTGCAGCGTGTGTACTTTGTATCCTGTGATGGACCAGGGTTAGAATCAGCAGATAGTGACTTAATGGTGGTGACTGATTTGCACTGATCAGCCAGTCTCCCAGTGATGAATGGAATTCATTGGTTAAATCTTGGCCAGATTTCCCTTTATGTGCATAATGTTGAAGGACAATACAGTATTCCATTCAAAACTTCTTTAGCATCATTATGTCAATAATGATGAGCCTAAGCCTCATTGTTATTGCTTCTACTTGGGTGCAAATGTTGCTGAGGAAAAAAATGTGCACTGTGTGAGTCTCATTTCTTCCTTTCCTATATAGAATACATTTATCAAGAAATCACTAAGCTGGTCCTAAAGGTGAGCCTGTAAGCAAAAAGCTTTCCTGCCTTCAGGTCTTACTGCCTCTTAATTCCAGGGCTAATTCATATTACAACCATTATATTAGTTACAATTTTTATAACATACAATTACAAAAGAACGATTTTTTTGCATCAGAGACTCCATTTAAACAAATGTGTATGTGCATGTTTGTGCATATAACTATAAATTGGTTTTTTAAGGAAAATATTAAAATGTCTTTGAGCAGTGATTTTTAAAAACGACTAGAAGTTAAATGGGCAAAGAAGGTGTCATTCACCTTCAAGGAAGGGTTTATTGCTCCAGATATGGTCAGGCAGCCTCCAGCTATTAGTCCCTCAGGGACCAACTGATATGCAGAGTCCTGTTGGCCAAGATCACACCTTTTCCAGGGCAGTCCACATGTAGTGTCCGGTAAAGAGAAATAGTATAAACACTCAGCCATTTTGGTTCCCAATGGAGACACATCTGAAGGCTCATTCTAGCATCAATTTGCTGACAGGTTTGAGAAAGGGTATTGTTGGGTCTGCATCACAGCTCTTGTTCTTCCTCTTTCCACTCCTACACCTTCTGTCATTCCACAGGTGTTGGTTTCAAGGGCATGGACTAATACATGTTGCCTGCCAAATTCAACTTCAAAGTCTACTTCCCAGAACCCAGGATATGATTAGAAGGAGTTGCAGTGGAATGATAAAAAAGGGGGGGGGGGGTAGTTTGCATGAATCTTTGAAGAAAAGCACAGCAAGAACTGCCTTGCACAGAAATTATTAGGTAGGCAGGAGTTCATAGGAAGAGATTTCAGAGGTGCAAAACACCATTCTTTTGTAATTGTAGGTTGTATAAATAATAAATAATGTAAAGATTCTAATGTGAATTAGCCCCGAAATTAAGTACTTTTCTTAACTTAGCTAGCAAAAGTGAGAACCTGACTTCTGATAGTTTACCACTGTTAGCAAGATTTGTTTTTATCACCAGCTGGTCGCTAGAGCTGAGTTTTAGCAACCTAAAAAATGGTTTGCATTTAAAAAGAAAGGAAAAAAAGACATCAAAAGCACGTTCACAATTTTGTTCAAAGCTGCCTACGCCACAAGATATGCATTTTTTAGGCTAGCAATTTTATTTGAAGTGGAAACTGGGAAAAAAGTAATGGGGAACTAAGTTTGGCATTCCTGAGTTTTCACGAGTTGAAAGAGAAGTCCTTCATGGCACTATTAACATAGTATATGGCATTAGAAGAAAAAAATTCACATCTTTCCATCCCTTAATGCTGTTCTTAACCTGATTGATCTGGAAAGTATATTAAGTTGGGCAAAGTGTCCTTTAATCATTTGCTGAAATTCAAGGGCTTCTTCTGCTATTTAATAAGAAGGCACTTATGTAATTTTGGTGAAAGTATCTTTTGGGATTCACTGGATTATAATGAACATTGAGCAGGTGAATTTTTAAAGTGTGCTTAATAGTTTTAGAGGAACAGAGCAGTGTGATAGGAGAGAGATAAGCAGGCAGAGGCTGGGAAAAGTCTAATTCCTTTCAGTCTCAAGGATATGGTGACTCAAGGACATAGATGGAAAACTGCAGGCTATAAGAGAGGTCTCAGACAGGGAAAGACTGAAAAAAAGTGGTATTCCTGGGTATAAAACTCCTCCACATACTAATAATAAAAATGAACTACTCATAAGTAAATGAAGAAAATATCAGACAGAATAATATTGAAATTCTATCTTGGAATGAGTTGAGATGGAGTTGGAAGGTGTTTTGATGAAATAAAATAGGATAAGTTCATATGAGAGATAGTGTGGATGATAAAATTCAAAGTGCCCTTTGAAGTCTTGTTTGTGCCGAAGTTCTGCTGACTTTGTCATGAGTGACATTTGTGCTACTCAAAGTCAGGTCTTTGGAGTCTTATTTCATTTTTGTAATGTTTCAGTTTTGCTGTATTTTACATATACTGGATTATGGAGGAAACCATTTCTTCCTTAAAATATTTTAAGGATATCTTTCTCCCTCCCTCCCTCCCTCCCTCCTTTCCTCCTTCCCTCCCTCTCTCCCTTCCTCCCTCTTTCCCTCTCCATATTGCTGTGAAATAGAATTATGCCTGTTCAGAGTGTTCAGAATAAAAAGATATGGGGGCCAGTTGGGAGGTCAATACGGCTGCTGAATTGAGTAGTTACACTTCTGGTCTACATATTACTTGACCCTGAGAAAGACCAATCAATTGATAATTCAAGTTAAAATTCAATTCTACTAAATAAAGTAGTGATAGCTGCTACAATGGAGTGGACTTCAAATATTATGTTCAGTGAAAGAAGTCAGACACAAAAGACACATATTTTATAATTCCATTGATATAAAATGTCCAAAAAGCCAAATATATAGAAACAGAAATATATTAATAATTGCCAAGGGCCTGTGTGAAAGTGGGAAATGACTGTCAATTAACAAGAAATTTTTTGTGTGGTGGAAAAGTGCCAAAATTAGATTGTTGGGATGGTTGTACAACTTTGTAAATGTCTTTAAAATTTTGATTGATTATAGTGGAAAACTGTTTCTTCCTCAAGATAGTATGACAACCTACTGAGCAACAGAACTAAACCAGACTGGCACACATGTGTTAATTTACAATATAATAACTACATCAAAGGAAAGTTATTTTATAGAAAGTAATTCCTATCAATAAAGCTGGCAGACAGATCTCAAGCATTCTCTACATTTTAAAAATATGAATGTAAAAGTCTAAGCATGCAATGTCATTCATGATATACCTCAAATAAAAGTGGTACACTGTATTGAGTGCTTTACAGAGATTCTCTCATTTAATCCTGATAAGAAATATACATGTTTGTTTATTTTTTTCCTCTTTTGACAGTGAGAAGACTATGCCCCAGAAAGGGAAAGCAATATACCAATTTCACTAAGATAATGAATGGGTAAGATTATTCGCTTTCTAAACTAAAACACCTTCAGTCTGTTTTACAGAGGTCAAATAAATACAGACAGTCAGAAATCCCTACACTTAGGTGATTCCAAAAAGGTCCAATTTCCTCAACAGATTATGAAGTGAGTATGTGATATGACATATAAATGCATACAGATACTCATATCTCACTAATCTTTTATTGTTATTAGTTTACATTGAGAATACAAAGATCGCCAAAGACTCCTTTGGTAGTGATTAAAAGCAAAAATACCTTTCTTTTTACAAAACTATGTAGATTCACTTATAACCAATTTGCACAACACACACATTCATAAAAATAGTTTCTATTAACTTATAGTTGGGACATTGTATTTTTTGTATCATTCCTACCCAATGAAATAATATTCAGAAACATTTTCCTGCAAATGTACAAGAACCTATTCTCTACTCTCCTGATCCCTATCATCCAAGATAACATGAGCTGTTAGAAATATACATGCTTGAGAAACAAAGATCTGAGTATCACATGTTCTCACTCATAAGTGGACCTTGAACAACTATCGTAATACTATAAGAAAAGGATTGACAATGGCAGGAAACTATGGGGGGGCAGGGAGGGGAGAAGAGGTAGGATTAACGGTAGTCAATATCTGTCTGGGGACAAGGGGGCACACCTCATCAACAAGGGTACCTGCACAATGCATATTTGTATACCTAACCCTTAACTGTATCCCACAATTTTAAAATAAAAATATGTATTAAAAAATATAAAAATAGGCCGGGTTCGGTGGCTCAGGCTGTAATCTCAGCACTTTGGGAGGCAAAGGTGAGTGGATTGCCTGAACCCGCGGGTTCGAGACCCGTCTGGCAACTTGGCGAGACCTCATCCCTACAATAAATAAAAAATTAGCTGGGTGTGGTAGCACGCGCCTATAGTTCCAGCTACTTGGAAGGCTGAGGCGGAAGGACCACCAGAGCCCAGCAGGTCGAGGCTGCAGTGGCCGGGAGCGTGCCACTGCACTCCAGTCTGGGTGACGGAATGAGACTCCAATCCAACTCAAAAAATTAAAAATAAAAATAAATAAAGAGCAATTACTAAGCAAAAAAAAAAAAAAAAAAGAAAGCAAGAAATATACGTGTTTGTATTTCAGGTCAAGGGTAAAAATGAAAGGAAAACTTAGCAACATGTTTCCCAAAAGGGAACTATTCATCAGACTTCTTACCTGCCAATGGAGGATTATATTCCAAATCAAACCAAGAGTCAGTTTATGATTTCCATCTACTATGTCAGTACTTCCAATATTCACCAAATCAACCTGTTAAAGAGAAGGGGAAAAACATTTGAAGGTAAGAGACCAAATGTGCACTTATAAATAACCATATAATGTGAAAGCAATTTCATTTAGTTATTTTCAGAGCCTAAGCAGCATTATAGCCTTTTAAAAATTATCTAAAAATGAAACAAAATGCATCTGTAAATTCATTTTCCATAACAAACAAGCACTCCCAAATACATTTGCAGAGAAAGAAAATGGATATACTTTTAGCATATGAATATATGACTGCTGATGAAAGAGGTCAATCAGAGTATCTCCAAATAAAATGTTTAACAGTTATAAC
Organism: Carlito syrichta; assembly: GCF_000164805.1. Lineage (NCBI taxonomy): Eukaryota > Metazoa > Chordata > Mammalia > Primates > Tarsiidae > Carlito > Carlito syrichta. The sequence continues at coordinate 201,367 of NW_007252296.1, read as the reverse complement.
CCATAAAGGATACTTAAAATTAAGACATGCTATCTAGTACAGAATTAAAATTTTCAAAAAAACAGAAGGTTCATCAGCCCTTTTGTCTAGCTCAGGAAATGTAATAATTAAGGGTGAATACACTTGACTAAAATGCCCCTGCTTTAGAAAGAATATTAGAACTATAATAAATAATAGGCCAAATGTCCAGATCTTTTATTCTCTATCTAGGCCTGGGTTTGGAAATCAAAATTTGTCAGGGTTTCATTTTTCAAAGCAAATCTCTATGTCTCCTGTTCTTTTCTCACACCTAGCATGCTTAGGTGGAGTCAGGTTAAACATAAGGATCAGGTAAATAAGCACATGAAAACATGTTCAACATTATTAGCCATTAGGAAAATGCAAATTATAATCATAATTATATATAACTACATACATCATAACTAAAATAAAAAACTGTTACATAAAATGCTAGTGAAAATGCAGAGAAACCGGTTCATTCAAACATTGCTGGTGGACATGTACATGTTCTAGCAACTCTACAAAATAGTTTGACAGTTTCTCACAAACTGAGAATGTATTTATTACTTAATACAGAAATTGGCTCTTGGACATTCATCCCAAATAAACGAAGACATATGTTTACACAAAAATCTGTCCATAAGTATTCATGTTAGCATTATTTGTAATAGCCCAAAACTTAGAACAACCCAGATGCCCTTAAAGGGTGAATACCTCTAAATGATTGTAGAGTCACACCAAGAAATACCACTCAGCAATGACAAGAAACACATTTTTGATACTTGAAGTATATTGGAGAAATTACATGGGGATTTTGCTAAGTAGAAAAAAAAAATCTCAAAGGGTTGCGTACTATATGGTCCTATTTATATAATAGTCTTGAAAAGACTAAATTATAGAAATGGAAAGCAGAGCAGAAGTTGCCAGAAGTTACAGATGGAGGTAGCATATGTAGGGTAGGTGGAAGTAGTTATAAAAGGGCAATACAAGGGATCCTTGTAGTGATGGAAATGTTCTGCATATTGACTCTGATAGTAGATACACAAACTTACACATGTCATCATGTTGTATAGAATACATACATTTGCATGCATATACATGTATACACACATGAATATAAGTAAAACTGTGAAAATTTGAATAATATTGGTATATTGTGCCGATGTTGACATCCTGGTCATAATATCATATTTCAGTTCTACAAGATGTTACTAGATACAAGGGGAGGTTAATAACTCAAGAATATAAAAGCACCATCATCCATATCTCATCTGGGGATTCTTCATATAGCAGAAGAGGGAAAGAGCTTTTCCACATAAAAAAGTCACTATAAATTTATCAATTAATTTGATCATTCAGCAAATCCATTTTGGCTTTATGCCAGCCATTGATGTTCTAAGAGCAAACACATACAAATCTTTCCTGCTTTCATGAAACTTAATTTTAGTGAGAGTGATAATCATATCATACATTGTAGATTTAAGTATTTAAGCAGGGAATATATAACTTTTAGGAAATAGACTTATGCTGGGGGCATCAATACTGGTAGCTATGTTTTGATTTGCTATCGAGCTGATTCTGGGAAGACTTAGAGTGAGCAATTGGCACTTACATTCTAGCAACCCCCATCTATTGTCATAAAACTTCTCACTGCATGAGCAGAAAGATGGTTCCTACATTTCTTTATTCTCACAAAATCTCTCGTAAGGACCAGTTTCTATGATGTTCAAGTACTGTGCTCATTCCCAATAAAGAATAAAGTAGAACCTCTAATGTCAAAAACTTCACAAGATAATCGTAGGCCACATTAAAAAACAAAACAAAGGAACTACAATTAGATAGGCTTCAGCAATTCCATGTTTAGGTATATACCCAAAAGAACTGAAAACAGGGACTCAGATAATTGTAGATCAATGATCATAGTGGCATTATTCACAATAGCCAAAGGGGAAACAACCCAAATATCCATTGGCAGAGGGATAGATAAACAAAATGTAGCACGTAGATACAATGGAATAGTGTCAGCCTTAAAAAGGAGTTAAATTTTAAGACAAACTACAACAAAAATGAACCTAAGAAGCATATGCTTAGTGAAACAGGCAAAACAAAATGGTAAATATTGTAAGATTTTGCTTATATGAGATACCTAGAATAGTCAAATTCATAGAGGAAGAAAAAAATGGATGTTATCAGGGACTGGGGGATAAAGGAATAGAAAGATATTGTTTAATGGATAGGAATTCAGTTTGAGATTGTAAAAATGTTCCAGAGATGGATACCCAAAAATAGTTAAAATTACATATTCTCTGCTTAAATACTTAAATCTTCAATGATGTATAATCTGACATCCTCACTAGAACTAAGTTTCATGAAAGCAGGAAAGTTTTTTCCCCCTTTTGTGTTCTTAGAACATCAGTGACTGCCATATAGTCAAAATGAATTTGTTGAATGAATGAATGAATTGATAAATTTATATTGGCTTTTCCATATGAAAGAGTTCTTCCTCTCTACTGCTGTGTGAAGAATTCCCAGATGAAACAAAGTGACGACTCAACACAATAAAGACCACATATGACAAAACCTACAACTAACATAATCAATGGTGAAAAGTTTAAAACTTTTCTTCTTATATCAGGAACAAGACAAGGATGTCCACTCTCACCACTTCTATTCCACATAGGACTGTTGTGTTCTAGCCAGAGTAATTTGGCAAGAGACAGAAATAAAGGGCCTCCAAATTGGAAAGGAAGAAGTAAAATTATTTATTTTTACATATGATATGATCTTCTATGTAAAAAACTTACATGTAAAAAACTGTAAAGACACCAACAAAAACTGTTAGAACTAATGCATGAATTCAGTAAATTTGCAGGACACAAAATCAACATAAAAATAAGTAGCACTTCTATACGCAAACATCAAACTATCTGAAAAAGAAGACATGAAAGCAATCCTATTAAAAAGAATTAAGACCTCCAAAAAATAAAATATTTATGAATTATATTTAACCAAGAATGTTAAAGACCCGTGTAATGCAAACTATGTATACTGATGAAAGAAACTGAAGAGGACACAAATAAATGGAAAATTACTCTATGTTCATGGGTTGGAAGGGTTAATATTGTTTAAAGGTCTCTATTACCCCAAGCAATTTACAGATTGAATGCAATTCTCATCAAAATTCCAATAATATTTTTTAAATGGAGAAAAATACATACGAAACCACAGATGTTTAGATATAGCCATAGCAATTTTGAGCAAAAAGAACAAAATGAGAGATATCACACTACCTAATTTTAGAATATACTGCAAACCTATAGTAATCCAAACAGCAAGACCTAGGCATTAAAACAAAACAACAACAGCAACAATGTTTTAAAAATGAGAGAGAGAGAGAGAGAGATGAATGGGATAGAATACAGAACCCAGAAAAATAAACACACACATTTATAACCAACTGATTTTGAACAAAGGCGCCAAGAGCATACAATGGAAAAAGTACAGTCTCTTCAGTAAATGGTGGTGGGAAAACTGAATATCCATATGCAGAAGAAATACTTTATACTTTTATCACATACGATGTACAAACTCAACTCAAAATGGATTAAAGACTTAAATGTAAGACCTGAAACTGTAAAGGTATTAAAAGAAAACACTGGGGGAATGTTTTCTGAAATTGATCTGGGCAAAAAATTTTTTTGATATAAACCCAAAAGTACTGACAACAGAAGCATAAATAGACAAACAGGAATCATGAAATTAAAAAGCTTATACACGGCTAAGAAAAAAACCAACAAAGTGAAGAGACAACCCACAGTGAAGGAAAAAATATTTGTACACTATACACCTGATTCATAAGGGATTAATAGCTAAAGTATATAAGAAACTTAATAGCAGGAAAACAAATAACCATATTTAAAAGATGAGCAAAGGACGTGAATAGACATTTTGCAAAAGAAGACATGCAAATAACTAACAAATATATGAAAAAAATGTTCAACATCACTAATCAGAAGAGAAATGAAAATCAAAAGTACAAGGAACTAGCACCTCATACCTCCTACCTGTTAGAATAACTATTATTCAAAAAAGACAAAAGATAACTTTTGGCAAGGATGTGGAGAAAAAGCAAACTTGAACATTGTTTGTGAAAATTTAAATTATTATAGCCATTATGGAAACTAATATGGAGGTATCTCAAAAAGTTAAAAATATAATTACCATATGATCTGGCAATTCCACTACTGGGTATATATTCCAAAGGAAATGATATTACTATGTTGAAGGGAAATCTGCACTCTTGTGTTCTTTGCAGCATTTTCACAATAGCCAGGACGTACGATCAACCTAAGTGCTTATCAACAGATGAATGGATAAAGAAAAAGAAGTCTGTATATAGATAGGTAGATAGATGATTAGATAGATAGATAGATAGATAGATAGATAGATAGATAGATAGATAGATATAGATAAATCTGCAAAGAAAGTCTAGAAGAAAGAAAAGTGTTGAGTGGAGAAAACATGCCAGAAAGAGGAACTCACATGACTAAGGGTAAAGAGTATTGTCTGTGGGAATTCGAGGTCATATATTCAAGGGCAATATACCATGGTCTTAGAAAATTACTCTTATCACGCTACATTTAGTACCAATCATCATTATTTCCAATGGTCATTATCATTTCCAATTATCATTATTTCCAATGGTCCCCACTTGACCAAGTTATGTTGTTTATTGTTTAATACTCACAGTGTAAGAAACACAATTACCAACATTCTTTGAGTGGTAAACTCTGTGCTATTGTTTGTGCTTTTTTTTGCATGTATGCATATGTGTATGGATAGATAGATGATAGATGCATAGATAAACAGATAAGTAAAATCTCATTTTTGTCCTATTAAAAAAAATTTTCGCGGTCTCTCTTTCTCTCACTCTATTTTTTTTCCAGAGTCTCACTCTGTTGCCCAGGCTGGAGTGCAGTGGTACAACCATGGCTCTCCACAGTCTCCACCACCTGAATTCAAGTGATCCTTCTGTCTCAGCCTCCCGAAAAGCTGGGACTACAGGTGTACAACATCACATCCATCTAATTTTTTTGCGTTTCTCGTAGAGATGAGGTCTTGCTATATTGTCCAGGCTGGTTTCAAACTCTGACCTCAAGCGATCCTCTTGCCTTGTCCTCCCAAAGTGAGAGGATTACAGACATGGGCCACCATGCCTGTATCAATTTCTTTATACATAGAAACACAAACATATTACTCTTCACAAATGCCTGCATGAGATCACATACATGCCTCTCTCATCTTTCTTCGGATAATTTTTCTTTTATATTTTGCTAGCCCCTATTCTGATTTTTCCCCCAATCTGATTAACACATTTCTTTCTTTCATATGGGATATTTAATGGGGTTTTATATTGTACAAAAAGATTTTCTTATATCAAATATATTTAATATTTCTTTTATCACACGGTAATCCCCATTATTCATTTTTTTTTTTTGAGTTGGAGTCTTACTCCATCACCCAGACTGGAGTGAAGTGGCCGCTCCCAGACACCGCAGCCTCGACCTGCCGGGCTCCGGCGATCCTTCTGCCTCAGCCTCCCAAGTAGCTGGGACTACAGGCACTCACTACCACGCCCGGCTAGTTTTTGATTCATTGTAGAGATGAGATCTTGCCAAATTGTATTCATTCATTTTAATGAATATATTCTATTTCATAGTTTGGATGTATTATACAGTGTTCAGTCAGTCCGCTGTTGGTAAAGATTCACATTATTTTTAAGGTTTTGATATATTTTCCTTTGCCGCTTTATACAGTGCAGGAATGGACATCTTGTATGTACATGCTCAGATACTTCTGAAGATTTTATTATTATAATAGCAATTTCCAGAAATATATTTGCTGGATCAAAGGGTATGTGTGGTGTTTAATTTTTGTAGGTGTTTTCATATGTCTTTCTAAAAAGAATTTGCATTTCATATGTTAGTCAGCAATGTAGAAGAATAAGTTCTTCCATCACCAGCAATAGATATCTACCTCCTAGTTTTGCTTGTCTGATAAGTAAAAATATATCACTTTTTTAGTTTTTATTATTTCCACGATTCCTTCTGTATTTGGAATATATTTTTGTATGACTGATTATTACCATTCCATCTGTGAATTGTCTGTTAATATGCTTTACTCACTCTTTCTACAGAGTAGTTTTATTTTACTTCTTAAATTTTAAGAGTTCTTCATACTTAACACTTGTAAGATGTGATTATAAGCAATTTATTATCATTCAACATAATTTTTCCATTTTATTCAAAAGTGAGACAGTCTTATAGCTTTCAAATTTAATGTGATGTTTTTTGACTTCTAGTTCTAAGGTTAATGTGACACTACAAAATACATTGTGAATTTTTTTTCTTTTTATATGCCGTGGGCTATCTTAAAATGTAGGAATTACATATTGTTTAAGGGTTAGGTTACATTCATTTGTGAATAGTCCTGGTGTGCTTTTGATTGTAGACCTCCAATAACCTACTTCTGAATGTCTTCTGAAGTAATTAGCCTCGTTTAATTTCCCATTTATTTTTATCTCAATTTTTGTTATTTGCATTGTACTAGGAAATCATCAATTTTCTAGAATTGTTCAAAGTTATTGTTATATAATTGTTATATAATTGCTTCTAGTTTTCTCTTAATTTCTTTTGTATCAGTTGTTATGCATCTTTTCTCATTACTAATCTTGTCTAGTTTACATTTTATTTTTTCTTAGAATTGGAAAAGATTTGTCTATTTTGTTGGTCTTTTTAAAGAGCCATATTTTGAATGGAATATTCTTTTATAAAAAATTTGATTGCAATTTTCATTATTGTTTCTTATCTTACTATTTCTTAAGATATATATTTATGTTTTTTATTTTCAACTTAAACAACAACAACTACAACAAAATTTTAAAGAGGGAGGGTTAAGATGGCCAACTGAAGACATGACCGGATTGCCTCTCTAAGCAAATAAATCTTTATGGAAGAGTAGACCTAGGGCCTTGAGGGTTGACATGAAAGCCCAAACAGAGGTTTATCATACAATCACCTGGAGAAGCAGAAGACAGAGACTTCCAACCCCAGTCACTCCGAGGAGCACTCAGTCATAAGATCAGAAGGGTGTCTTTGGGATGGAAGGGGTGAAAGAAAACAACAGCTTTTCTTCTCTATGTACCTCACCACAAATCTCTGCAGTCTCAACCAAGTGAGAGACAGCCCAGGCCTCCTCAGACACCTCTCCCACACTGACTGGGTGCAAACGGCTGCCCTAGAGACAGAGGCACTCGCAGGAGCCACATGGAGCCTGGCAAACACCAGTTCCTAGGAGTCCTGGCATCTTGGCCACCAACTCCCTCACAGAGAAGCTCAGTGGAAAACACCTGGTGGAGGTGATCTGTGCCAGTGGGTGCTCCCCTCTCCCCTCCCTTTCATCAGGAGCGATGAAGCCACTTCATTTCTCTGGCACCCTAGGTCAGGACTGCAGACATGGTTTGCCCTCAAGGAGTCATCATTGATGTGGCAGTTCCTCCCACAGAGTAGGGCAGGAACTAAGAGGCGGAGAATATCTGCACACCACAGTGGAAGTGGCCTCACCCACCTGCAGACTGAGGGAGGAATAGCAAATCCCTACTGCTTCCCTTCTACCCCTGGGTGAAAGGGGAGATGTTGCCTAGAAGGGAAGAAACTACTGCATACTCCCAAGAGCACCTGAGCTGCATTAGAGCTGCATGACCCTGCCTGGCTGCCTGCTGAGGAGATGTGTGGTCTGTAGAGAAGGCTGATGAAGCTTCAGACAGGCCTCCCTGGTGCCTATGTCAAAGAAATCGGGAAGCCTCTGAAAGAAAAGAATGGTCTTGCCCCATTCCTGTCGACTGCACGAGTGAAGCAGTTCCAGAAGCTTCAGATGGTTTCTCCCTAGTTCATTACCCTTCCTCTGATCACTGCTGCTCCCCCACAGGGAAAATAGAGGAGAGAGGTCAGGTCAAAAAAAGAAAAGAAAAGAAAAAAAAAAGCTATGCCAACCCAATAGAAGCAACCTTATCTATTAAAAAATAAAAAGAAAAGTCTGTCCTCACAGATGATGAAGAGCCTGTGGGGAGAAAAAAAAAACTTGCAAACCTCACAGCCTTAATGAGTCGACACCCACAAAAGGGCTTCCCAGATCCCAAGCAATGGAACCCATTCAGAATGGCCTGTCCCTGATGACAGACTATGGATGACAAAGACAATGAGATTCACAAGAAAGTGGATACACAGATCATCCAAGCCAATGAAACAGTGCAGAAAAGGACCATACTGAACTTCTGGAAATGAAGAATTGTCTGCTGGAATTTCTAAACACAATATTAAGCCTTAACAGCACAATTGTCCAGGCAGAAGAAAAATGTTCAGAGCTTGAGGATATAAATAAACCAATTGGACAAAAACATGGAGAAAAGGCTTGGGAAGAAATAGAAAAGCCTACAAGAGGTTTGGGATTATGTAAAGAGATCAAATATGTGGTTGATTACCATGCCTGGGAGAGAAGGGGAAACTGAAAACACCCTGGAACAAGTGTTTTAGGATGTCATCCAAGAAAATTCCATTGCAAAGCAGATGCAAGAGATTCAGAGAACTCCTGCAAAGTATGAGAGGATCATCCCCAACACACATAATAATCTAGCTCAGCAAGGTAAGTATAAAGAACACAATGCTAAAGACTGACAGAGAGAAGAGACAGATCACCTACAAAGGAAGACGCATAAGAATCGCAGTAGGCTTTTCACCAGAAACCCTATATGCTAGAAGGGACTAGGAGGTCTCATCTTTAACATTCTTAAAACAAAACAAAAAACAAAAACAAAAAACAATTCAAGCCAAGGATTTCCTACCCTTTCAAGCTAAATTTCATTGAGGAAGGAGAATTAAAAATCTTCCCAGACATCTAGTCCCCAAAACAATATGCTAGCTCCAGACCAGCCCTAAGAGATGCTTAAGAAAGTTGTAAGCACAGGAACAAAAGAAACAGTTTCAGCCATTGCAAAAACAGACAAGCCACAGAGTTTACAGACCATACACATCAATCACAAAATCTAAAGAAACAAAGCAGGAATAGATATTTTTTTTTTTTTTTTTTTTTTTTTTTTGAGTTGGAGTCTCACTCTGTCACCCAGACTGGAGTGCAGTGGCCGCTCCCGGCCACCGCAGCCTTGACCAGCTGGACTCCGACAATCCTTCCGCCTCAGCCTTCCAAGTAGCTGGAACTACAGGCACGTGCTACCACGTCCGGCTAATTTTTGATTTATTGTAGAGATGAGGTCTCGCCAACCTGCCCAGGCGGGTCTTGAACCCACAGGCTCAAGGCAATACACTTAACCTCAGCCTCCCAAAGGTGTGGGATTACAGACTGAGCCACCAAGCCCGGCTAGCTATTCTTATATCAGACAAAACAGACTTTAAGCCAATAAATGACTAAAAGGACACTGAAGGACACTAAATTATGATAAAAGGCTTAATCCACCAGCAGGAAATATGCATCTTAAATATATATGCACCCAACATAGGAGCATCCAGATTTTTAAAAAATTACTAATTAAACTAAGAAAGGACATAGACAGTCATACAATTACATTCAGAGACTTTAGTACCCCACTAACAGCCTTAGAATGGTCAGGGCAAAAAATCTAACAAGGAACTCAGAAACCATAACTCAATATTCAATCAATTAGATCTAATACACATCTACAGAACACTTCATCTGACAACCACAGAATGTACATTCTTCTCATCAACACATAGAACTCCAAGATTGACTGAATACTCAGACATAAATAAAGTGTGGAAAAATTTCAGAAGAGCATTTTCTCACACCATAGGGGAATAAAAGCAAATATCATCACCAACAGGACCCCCCAAAGCACACAAATACACGGAAATTATACAACATGCTTCTGAATGACTTTTCGGTTAACATAGAAAAAAAAAGAAAAGATTTCTAGAAACAAATGAAAACAAGCACACAATACACCAAAACTCCTGGGTTAGCATGTACATATCAAGAAAATAGAGAGATCGCAAGTAAAGTTTAAAATTGCACCTAAGGGAGCTAGAAAGACAAGAGCAATCCAATCCCAGAATTAGTAACAAAATAGAAATCATTAAAATAGTCACAGCTAAATAAATAGTTACAAAAAAAAAATCATACAAAGGATCAATGAGATGAAAAGTTGTTTCTTTGAAAGGATAAATTAGATTGAAAGATCTCTGGTCAAATAACAAAAACAACAAAAGAATGAAAATTTAAAAAATAAAACAGAGAGAAAATAGAGGGAAAATTTGAATAACCACAATTATAATTGAAAAAGCTGATGTTACAACTGACCTTGAAGTAATACAAAAGACTATCAGAGATTACTACCAATATCTGTTTGTGAGTAAACTAGAAAAGCTAGAAAAAATGGAGGAAATCCTGGCATCACATAACCTCCCAAGATTGATCAGGAAGAAGTTGAAACCCTAAACAGACAAACATCAATTCAAGAAATTGACTCAGTAGTACAAAACTTCCCCACCACAACAAAGCACTAGGTCAGGTAGTTTTTAAGCTAAATTCTACAAGATGTACAAGGAACACATGATACCAACCCTATTAAAAGTATTTTAAGCAATCAAGGAATTCTCCCTATCTCTTTCTATGAAGCCAATATCATCCTGATACATTAAAATAGAAAGACCCAGCAAAGAAAGAAAACTTCAGGTCATTTTCCTTGATAAACATAGGTACAAATTTCTCAACAAGATTCTAGAAAATCACATTCAACAGCACATTTCAAGGACCATCCAGCATGACCAGGTGAGCTTCACTCCCAGGATGTAATGTCGGTTCAACATACACAAGCCAATAGATATAATTCACCACATAAACAGCTGCACAACCGAGAACCACATGATTTTCTCATTAGATGTAGAAAAATCATTCAATAAAATCCAATGCCACAGCTCAATAAAAACCCTTGAACACATAGGCATCAGTGGAACATTTCTCAAAATGAGCTATCTATGACAAACTTGCAGCCCACATTATACATAATGAGCAAAAGCTAGACTCATTTCCCCTAAGAACTGGAACAAGTAAGGATGCCTGCCCTCACCCTTCTTATTTAACCTGATACAGGAAATCCTAGCTAGAGCAATCAGGAAAGAGAAAGAGATTAGAGGAGTCCAAATTTAAAAAAAAAAAAAAAAAAGAATCTAATTTATCATTCTTTGTAGAAGATGATTCTATAACTAAAAAAAAAAAAAAAAACCTTAGAGAGTCTGTCGAAAACTTCATTGCACTGATTAACAACTTTGATAAAGTCTTGGGATACAAAAACAATGCCTAAAAAAGAGTTTCATTTCTATACACCAACAGCAAGCAGGATGAAAACCAAATAACACAATCTCATTCACAACAGCCACAAAAAATAAAATAACTTAGCATCCATCTAACAAGAGGTGAAAGACCTTTATAATGAGAACCACAAAACACTACTCAAAGAAATCAAGGATAACACAAACAAATGAAAGAGCATTTCATGCTCATGGATGGGAACGATCGATATCATTGAGATGTCCATTTTACTCAAGGAAATCTACAGATTCAATGCAATCCCTATCAAATTGTCAGCATTAATTTTTATGCCATAGAAAAGACAATACAAGCCGGGCTCAGTGGCTCAGCCTGTAATCCCGCACCTTTGGGAGGCTGAAGTGAGTGGACTGTCTGAGCCCGTGGGTTCGAGACCCACCTGGGCAGCGAGACCTCATCTCTACAATAAATCAAAAAATCAGCCGGGTGTGGTAGCGCATGCCTGTAATTCCGGCGACTCGGAAGGCTGAGGCGGAAGGATCGCTGGAGCCCAGCAGGTCGAGGCTGCAGTGGCTGGGAGCGGCCACTGCATTCCAGTCTGGGCGACAGAGTGAGACTCCAACTCAAAAAAAAAAGACAATACAGAAATTCAAATGGAACAAAAAGAGCCTGAATAGCTAAAGCAATCCTTAGCAAAACAAAGTTGGAGGCATCACACTTCCAGACTTCAATCTTTACTACAAGGCTACAATGGTCAAGACAGCATGGAACTGGTACACAAATAGACACATAGACCAATGGAATAGGACAGAGAATCCAGAAATAAAACCACTGACCTTCAACCAACTCATCTTCCACAAAGCAGAAAAAAAAAAAAACAAACCTTGGAGTACATAAACCATTTAGCAAATGGTGCTGGGAAAACTGGCTAACCACAGGCAGAAGAATCAATCTGGATCCCTATTTATCACCACATATAATAATTAACTTAAAATTGTTCAAGGATTTAAATGTGAACCCTCAAACTATAAGACTCTTAGAAGAAAATTAGCAGATGCTCTTCTGGACATCGGCCTAGGCAATGAATTCGTGGCCAAGTCCTCAAAAGCAAATGCAGCAAAATCTAAAATTGATGAGTGAGACCTTATAAAGCTAAAAAGATTTTGCACAGCACAAGAAACCATCAAAAAAAAAACCCACAGAAGGAGGAAAAAATGCAACGATGCATCCAACAAAGGCCTAATATCCAGGATCTACAAGGAGCTCAAATGTATTGACAGGAAAAAAAATATAATAGCCCCATTAAAAGTAAGCAAAGGATATCAACAGACACTTCTCAAAGACAGACATAGAAAGAGTCAACAAACATATGAAAAAAAAATGCCCAGCTTCACTAATCATCAGAGAAATGCAAATCAATACTACAGTGGTATATCACATTACTCCAGTCATGATAGTTATCATTAAAACGTCAAAATCCAACAGGTATTGATGAGGCTTAAGAGAAACGGGACTGTTTCTATACTGTTGGCAGGAATGTAAGCTAGCTCAACCTTTTTGGAAAACAGTGTGGTCATTTATTGGAGAACTACAAATCGATCTACTGTATGACCCAGAAATCCCACTTCTGTGACTATGTCTAGAGAAACACAAATTGCTCTACCAAAAAGACAACTGAACACATATGTAAACTGCAGCACTATTTACAATAGCAACAACATGGAATCAGACCAGATGCTCATCAAAAGTGAATTGTCTGCGCTTTGGGAGGCTGAAGTGAGTGGATTGCCTGAGCCCGCGGGTTCGAGACCCGCCTGGGCAACTTGGCAAACCCTCATCTCTACAATAAATAAAAAACTAACCGGGCATGGTAACGCGCGCCTGTAGTTCCAGCTACTTGGAAGGCTGAGGCGGAAGGATCTCCGGAGCCCAGCAGTTCAAGGCTGCGGTGGCCGGGAGCGGCCACTGCACTCCAGTCTGAGCGACAGAGTGAGACTCCAACTCAAAAAAAAAAAAAAAAAAAGTGGATTGTATAAAGAAAATGTGGTACAGATACACACTGGAATACTGCATAGCCATAAAGAAGAGCAAAATCATTTCCTTTGCAGCAACATGGATGCAGCCAGAGACTTCATTCTAAGTGAATTATCACAGAAACAACATTTTGTAAAAAGTTAAATACAGCATGTTCTCACTCATAAGTGGGCCCTAAACATTGGGTACATGATAACAAAGGCAGGAACAACCGAGATTAAGCACTGCTTAAGAGGGAAGAAAGGGAGGTGGGACAAGGTACATACAACTACTAATCGGGTATCATGTCCATGACTGGGGGAAAAGGGTTAGCTTAGAAACTCAAATCTCATTCTCATTCAATTTACTTATGTAGTAAATCCTCATATGTACCCCACAAGTCATAAACAAGTAAACAAACAAATAATAAATAAATAAAACCTTTTCAAGTTTATACCGTTCTCTCTGAATACGATTTTCTCTGTGTCCACAACATCATCTCAGTACGTGTTTATTATGTAAATTTTATCAAGGTTTTGTATAAATTTTATATGTGTGTATTTGACAAAGAAGGAAACAGAGTATCAAAGATAGATGAAGGTTCCACAAGGTCTGATTTAAAACTAGGTCTGAATCATAGAAATAACTCGTTATTTACATCTAGAGAATTTTTCAGAAAAGACTTTAATGGACTCTGTCCAAGTTAACAAATATTGCACACTATCATGTGGACAAGGAATATTATTTATTTTGTTTATGTTTCATCTCTTGTTGTACATCTCTTCTTCCAACTACCAAGGATGATAAGAAACAATAATAATTAATAATCATAACGACTCTAGAGAAAGGGGGTATTTTTGTCATACCTCAAAGTCTTTATATTACTATTGACTGTCTCATCTTTACAGTTTGGTCCCCCTTGACTATGAATTCTGATATGTTTCTTGCAGTTATAATGCCATATTGCTTACCATGTAGCTATATGATATTACTTTTCAGGATTAATTACAAGTTATTCTTAAATAATTACCACCATACTGTATAATAGCTTCTCTCTTTTCTTTTACATATTTTTAAAATACATTCTCTGGAATCATATCCTTCAAGATTCTCATCAATCCATTTGTTAAATTATGTTAAATTACTGATTCTGAATAATGAAAATTAATATTCAAAGCTGTTAAAATCTACATTAAATGAATAATTATCTCTATCTAGTAAGTCAAAAAATTGATATGACACATATGGACCTACTGTGTGTGTATATTTGTGTGTGGGTGGGAGTGAGTGTTGCAACAAGAACTAGGTAGCAAGAAATCAATTATTGTGATCATAAGAATACCCAAAGTTGTCATTTTTTTGTTTTGTAGAGTGAAAGCATCTGATGCCAAATGAATGGTTGTGAAAATTGATATTATATGTGCAAATTTAATAATATGTATTACATTTTTGAAGGAGTAAGTTTGCCTACACAAGACAACTGACTTTTCGCGTTCCTGCTAACGGGCCCGGAATTTTATTTATAAAGTAACGTTTGATTCCGGCTCAGAGTTTTACACTGTTATCTTTGGAAGTTGCTTTATTCAAATATAATTTTGGAACATAGAAAATTCCCACCATTTGCTTTGACATAATGGAAACTTATTGTGATTCCAGTAGAATTTTTAAATGCAAACTCTTTTAAAAACATATATTGAGTGGGAATGAGCAGGCTGTAAAATTTGCACATAAAAAAATTAGTAAAATGACTTATTTTTTAGAATGGAGTAGCCTAGTGTTGTCCATTTTATTGTATGGGACAATAATTGGAGGGGGTACATTTTCAGTTCCCACACTAATATGTAGAGTGCAATCTCTGATTTTGTATAAAAATACAGATTTAGTAATTATAAGATTAATGTATAAGCATTTCAGTAAGCAAAGTTACTTTCAAGTGCTCTACCTCCTAAATGAGTTTGATAACTACTGGACTATGAGGAACAATTTTTCTTCACTTGTGTCACACATTTATTCAAGAGAGGCAAGAAACCTCACACTGCTTTGTCTTATCCAAGTTTCCTTTGGGAGCATGGATGTGATTTCTAATATTGTCAATAATATTTTCTACAAGCTAAATTTAGATATCCCATAGTGGCTTTAGAAAAAGGATTTATACATAGCATATTGATATATGTAAGATTTAAGAATACTCAAGAAAAGCCGGGGTCGGTGGCTCAGTCTATAATCCTGTGCTTTGGGAGGCTGAGGTGAGTGGATTGCCTGAGCCTGCGGGTTCGAGACCCGCCTGGGCAACTTGGCGAGATGTCATCTCTACAATAAATCAAAAATCAGCCGGGCGTGGTAGTGCGCGCCTGTAGTTCCAGCTACTTGGAAGGCTGAGGAGGAAGGATGGCCGGAGCCCAGCAGGTCGAGGCTGTGGTGGCCGGGAGCGACCACTGCAATCCAGTCTAGGCGACGGAGTGAGACTCCAACTCAAAAAAAAAAAAAAAAAAAAAACTCAAGAAAACCTTAAGAGTAGAGCAAGCCCGAAATATGATGGATTTGTGAAAAAATATTGACCTGAACAAATTTATATTGTTTTTAATTTGCTTCTCAGAAAGTAGAATAGCAGACTAAGTTTCATCTAACATAAAATGATACATAAGACTTTAGAATGAGGGACACATAACAAGAAAGTAATTTCTATAATTAGGTCAAACTATGAAAATGAAAGTGAAGATCCTTAGGGCAGAGCAGAAAGAAAGAGAGAAGAAGAAAGATGAATAAAATAAGGATGTTACATTCCTTGGAGATTATATATGTGAAGAGAGAGAGAGAGAGATAAAGGTGACAGAGTTCTGAGAAATAAGGCTTTAATGATTTCTCAGACATTCATTTTTAGTAGAGACTGGGATAGTGATAAACCTTTCCATGCTTAGTTTTGGATTTTTTTTTTTTTTTTTTTTTTGGAGTTGGAGTCTCACTCCGTCACCCAGACTGGAGTGCAGTGGCCGCTCCCGGCCACCACAGCCTCCACCTGCTGGGCTCCGGCGATCCTTCCGCCTCAGCCTCCGAGTAGCCGGAATTACAGGCCCGCGCTACCACGCCCGGCTGATTTTTTGATTTATTGTAGAGATGAGGTCTCGCTGCCCAGGCGGGTCTCGAACCCGCGGGCTCAGGCAATCCCCTCGCCTCCCAAAGGAACAGGATTACAGGCTGAGCCACCGAGCCCGGCTTAGTTTTGTAAATCATTTAAGTCTTTGCAGTTTTAACTTGGTAGTTACAGAAAACTATATCTCATTCAATAGAGGAACCATTGTCTTTATAATAAGTAATATCTGCTTCCTCTTGTCTTTTTGGACAACCATTGACAAGGAGATTATATACTAATAGGTACCAATGAGAATACATTCTGCATCATTCAGCCACTTGAAATTAGGTTAAAACCAGGAGGTTTCTCGCATTTGTTTCAAAAGAAGTGGTTTTCTCAAATCATTTCAGAGTTTAAGATTTATCCTAAGGAAGAGTCAGTTTTGTTCTTTCATATGCAGTATAATAAAATGAGGGAAGGGGAAATAAGTGTAGGCCACCATGTCACTCATCAGTCATGAAAGGAACCATGAAATATCTTTAGAAGTTTGTGTTGACGTCCTTAAACAGAATCTTAAAGAATAACTAATGGTTAGGAAAATGCTATACATTGGAATTTATCTAAATATCCTCCTGACACATCTTATGTATGTACTTCCACCACCAATTTCATTGGTTCTTTCATGTTTAGACATTTATTTCTCACAAAGTGTATACAAACCAAAAAGTTTCTTCCAACATTCTAGATGAACAGGAGTTTGCTTTTTAACATGTTAAATACCTTTTATAAAATGTCTGCTATCGTGATATCAAGCTAAAAATACTTCTCTGTATTCAAGAAAAACTTATCAGGTATTTATAAAATCCTTTCAAATACAATGCATTTAAAATATCAAAAATGCAGGAAAGCCAAAGTAGTTTTACTGCCCTGCAGCATATGCTATTACATCACAATTAGGATTCATACTATTTAAAATTTCAAGACTTGTGAGCATATATCATACCTATTTTCTTCCATTAAAAGATGCATGTAGTGACCTTTTATTATTAAATGATGTATAGTTCAATGTATGTAAGCCAAAGGGTGGGCTCCATTGCCATTGTAGACCTGGTTTTCCAGTGGAAGTTTATTTCATACCTGTCATATCCCTATATTTCAATGATTTTTAAAATTTTATTCAGATATAGAAATTTATATTGGGAAATAATTTTTTTTTTTTTTTTGAGTTGGAGTCTCACTGTCGCCCAGACTGGAGTGCATCCGGCGATCCTTCCGCCTCAGTCTTCCAAGTAGCTGGAACTACAGGCGCACGCTACCACTCCCGGCTAATTTTTTTTTTTTTTTTTTGGATTTATTGTAGAGATGGGGTCTCACCTGCCCAGGTGGGTCTCGAAGCCGCGGCCTCAGGCAATCCTCTCACCTCAGCCTCCCAAAGGCACTGGATTACAGGCTGAGCCACCGAGCCTGGCTGGGAAATGATTTTTAAAAGCACATTTGACCTAGACTACATCATAAGATTTACCATCCGTACCTTCAATTATTAAGTTTTACATATTTAGTCATTAATTAATTATTTTTGGTCACCCACCATTATGTCACACGAAAATTGTTAAGGACAGAAATACATTTTAATATAGACTGTTTAATCAAATTTCTTAAGGACTGGTGAAATGTGTAATTATCTCTATATTTGAATATGTTTAGATCACAATGATACATATATGAAGAATTTTTTTAATGGAACTGTGTTTTCATTTATTTATATACTGCCTCTTTGACAATAAAAAAATGGAGCAGTTAATAGAAAGAAATGTTGTAATCTTAAGAAAATATAATCTTTAAACAGGGTGAAATAAATTGAAACAAGTATATCAAAATAGAAGTTTCAATAAGGTAGTCTGGTTGAACATAAAACGCAAGCTAGCTTTAAACCTCAAAGTAGCAAAGTAGTTCTAAAACTCAACAAAATTTTTTATATGAAATATTATATACTAGAGGGCATTGCTTGCAAAAGTGGATGCTGTCCTCAATAATAATTTAATAATCTAAAATAATATATGTATTTTCAATATAATATCTAATTTGAATTTTATAAATATTATGTATCTTATATCTGGCAATATAGAATGCCACTTTAACAACAATATCATCCTATATGACCACTGCTTTCTGTATACTGATTCCAAGTAAAACCTTTAGCAATAGCAACAAAAAATTGATACACGAGGAATATTCATTCTAATAAGAAACATTTGAAAATTATAATTTGTAGCCATATGATTATTATCCCAACAGATCTCCGTGTATACACATCATAGGTAAAAGACTACCTAAATTTTAAGTTTAATATGCAAGAATAAAATTATCTTTTTTCTTGCTGCAAGACAATATATTAAGGGAATTGGGAGGAATAAGCAACACACCTTATGAAATTATCTTAACTGAGGACATGCTTTAATTTAATGGTAATAATATCACCTTGAATCTGAATGTAAATTTTTAAATTACAAGATATGTTTGAAAGAAGTACAACAATTACTATTAGTACATTTCTCAGAAGATTAAGTGGATCAAAGTCATGGAATCTTTTGGCAAAGCCCCTGCAGTTGCTAAGTTACTGAGTTAACAAAATCTACTTATTTTGGATATTTGAGAATGAATTCATATCAAGTGCAGTTTTAGAGCTACTTTGCCAAAAGTATTTAGCTTTCATTTTATGTTCAACCAGACTATTTATTGAAACTTCTATTTTGATATATTTGTTTTAATTTATGTCACCCTCTTTAATGTTTATATTTTCTTAGGATTACAAGATTGTGTGGAGTGAACATTTAGTGTAAGAAATGATACTTGCCGGGCTCGGTGGCTCAGCCTGTAATCCCGCGCCTTGGGAGGCTGAGGTAAGTGGATTGCCTGAGCCCACGGGTTCGAGACCTGCCTGGGCAACTTGGCGAGACCTCATCTCTACAATAAATCAAAAAATTAGCCGGGCATGGTAGCGCGCGCCTGTAGTTCCAGCTACTTGGAAGGCTGAGGCGGAAGGATCGCCGGAGCCCAGCAGGTCGAGGCTGCGGTGGCCGGGAGCGGCCACTGCACTCCAGTCTGGGCGACAGAGTGAGACTCCAACTCAAAACAAAAAAAAAAAAAAGAAAAGAAATGATACTTGTCTAACATAAATTAGCTTAAAAAAATCTGGAATTTATTGGAACACTGGGAATTATGAATGATAAATTGAAGGAGTTAATATTCAAAGATATTATGTTCTGTCATACTCCAAAATATGTATTATATGGCTATTTAAGATTCTCAATATTTAAAGGGCACATAAAATACTAGTTTAAAGAATACTTTAGAATCCTCATTTCCTAGGATTATTTGCCAGCAAGAGTGAACACTATTTCATTTTTCACATCAGTGATATTTGACAACCATTCACTCTAATTCAATGACAATTTTCAATGATGTAATTAAGTGAATATTTTAACATAACTGTCATCTGAATTTTTACCCTATACTTTTTAAATTCTCACTTTGGATCTGTAGTTTAGTAATGTACAGCAATGGTCTTATTTGCTTTGTGCTTTCCCACATTGTAGATCTGAAGTTACTTGGTAAAAATGTGGCACCTTGTGATAGAGAATTGATGAGAGTGGTATCATCAATGATAGAGATGAGTGAACATAAATATTAAATTTACAACGGTGTCATCGAATATTAAATCAGTAAAATCCTGCTTATGTACCTAGGATGTATTTCAATACTATATTTTCTGTAAGAATCTTTAAAAGGCATTACATTCATAAAATATAAGCATGGGAATCTTGGGAGTGAAGAAGAGAACACAAACTCAGCAAGTTTCATGTCTGGAAAGGAAGGCAGTCATCATAATGCATCTGGAGGGCAATTTAAAGCACCACAGACAGTTAAACCTCTCTATCAGATTTGTAATAGCTAAATCCCCTTACCACTGGGGGAAAAAAGTAATCATTCAGCTAGGCATAAAAGGATTAAAAATGCAAATATCAGGTAGAGAAAACTCATTGACTAGAACTTTGTTATATATAAAGAAAAATGTATGAATAAACAAGTCTAAATTACCCATTAAATATATCTTTTTATTTGAGAGAATAGGATTAAAGAACTACAGATCTGAATTCAGAATGCCTGACAAAGGGCACTGCTTACAAACAAAAGTGGGGGAAGGTAAAGAAATGATAGAATAGCTGTACAAGAGATCTGGGATTTGCTCGGTTTACCGTCAACAAGTCACAAATAAGCTTTGGATACATTTTTATCCAGAGCTGGTGTGGAGACAAGAATAAGCACTTGATAGCGTTATCTCCTGCTTTACAGGATTCTGTATTTTGTTTTGTTTGGGCTTTTTAAAATCGCAGCCAACATTATTACACATGAGCTTTGCTCTCAGCAAATATTGCAAAAAAGGCATCATTGCACTTAGAAGTACTTTCTTCTCAATAAGTAGTTATCCAAAATAAATTATTGATAACAGGGATAACTTCCTGCTAAAACAGCCACCACAGGGAATGCAAATCAGAACACAAACGTGCTGTCTAAGCTCTATAGAGGCAAGGTGTGAATGGCATTCAAGTGAGAATAGCAAGTTAGAAATCAGCACAGGGAAAAAACAGGAAACTGAGGAAGAGGGTGAAATTGAGGAGATAATTTAGAACTAAGGAATGTACTAAAGCTAGTGATTTATGGCAGAGGAGAACCTAAGAAATCAGGAAGAGAAGACAAAATAAAGTTGATCTAAGAAGATCTTGAAACTACTAAAAAGCATCCTTTTGAAAGGAGGGTTCTGAATTCTCTTTAAGAAAAAGGACTAATTTTTTATTGATCTTAAAAACTAGGTTTGTGGACTGATTTATAAAATTGAGAGGCTCTTTACATGATATTCTATTTGTAATTATCAATTTCGTAGTGTAGAAAAGTGTATTAATAGTATCCAATTTTATTTTTTAAAAATAAACAGTTTCTGTTTAGAATCCATATTTAAAATTTTTTCACTCATCCTTATCTTTAATATTTTCCTTCTATTTTTAAATTGCATACATTATTTCCTGTTCCTCATTTTTTATGATCACATTTATAACAGATTGGTCCATTTTATATTATTAGAAAGAACTTACGCTTAAATTTATCTTTTATTTTTTCTTTCTAATTTTTCCGCTTGTCTTTGGTTTCTACTTTCCTTAGAGCATTTTTATGACATTTTTAGTTGAAAGTTTTATTCAATTTATTTTATATATTTTTAAATGATGATAAAAATCAAAGACAAAAATCCAACCTCTAGGTAGAACTCAGGCCATTTCTCATGGGTTTTTGTATGAAATGCCTTTCCCTTCACAAATGTGGTTTTGTACTCTTGGTTTCTTATCCAACACACTTTAAATTAATTGAAATGAATTTATAAATTTATAAAGTATTAATTTTTGGTGTTATTATCAAAGGATATGCTGTTTAAACATTTTGTGTGTACATAGTGGCATTTTCACTGCATCCTTATATATTGTTTTTCATTTGTATATATGGCAAGAATATTTTTAATATATTAATATTCTCTTATGCCTTTAGTAAGTTTGCATAGAAGAGCAGAAATCAGAAATGACTCTTAGCTTGTCCTTTTTTTTCTGACTCTGTTTTTCCTAGAACACAGGATAGACTGTGATGTAGCTGGTCCCCAAATTAGCCAGAAATCACCTCTACTGCCTGTCAGCAAACAGAGGATGTAGTATGACCTTAAAGGTAAATGGCTTTCTGGTATACCCAGTAAAATTGGGCTCTTGCCAACATTAGGGCTCTCAGTACAAAGATTTGCAAGTCCTTATTTCACCCAGGAAAAAGAAAAAAAAATGTAGAGACATATGCATTTCTGATTATACTGTTTGCCACACTCACCCACCAGGCTTCTTCACCCCTTCTTTGTGAGAGATGACTAAAAATCTTACCCTCTGGCTTCTGGTTGGGCTCAACCAATAAGCAATACTGGCAGGATATTGGAGGGTTTGATAGAGAGGTTAAGGTATCACTCCCAAATTCCTTATCAAGTCATGATTAGACAATAACTGCATTTTTTTTTAGATACCGGTGATAACAGTTTCTGTCTTGTGGCCCTTTCTCAAAAAGAGAGATTTTATCTAGTTGATAGCTCTCTCCCCTTGTTTCTTTAGCTGTAGAGGTGGTAAAGGTTATGAACTCATGCTAGACCTCAGATCCTTCATAATGCATTGTTTATTCATTTAATCCTGCCCACATCTGTAAATATTCCCCTCAGTATACTTTCTTCAACTTTGTTTTTGTGTATGCCATCTGTTTTATACTAAAACAGTTAATAATACGCTTGACTTCACAAGATGTCTTACAATTATGTTTTGACTATATCAATGGCTATCTCAATGAACTAAATATGAAAATCTTTTACTCTGCCTCTGGCAGGCACCACAGAAATACTGAGCTCTGCCAATTCCATAAGATTAGGGAAAAGCATTCCCAAAAAGACAGTGTTACAACCTTCTGAATGTCTGCTTGAAAGTTCAGATTTGGATTTGGTTAATTAATTAATTAATTTTATTGCTTTATTTTATTTT
Organism: Carlito syrichta; assembly: GCF_000164805.1. Classification (NCBI taxonomy): domain Eukaryota; kingdom Metazoa; phylum Chordata; class Mammalia; order Primates; family Tarsiidae; genus Carlito; species Carlito syrichta. Next base: position 178,318 of record NW_007252296.1, on the reverse strand, counting down.
TGCATTTTTTTGAATTTGGTTAATTTAAATGAAACCATTAAACTATTGTTCTTGCATAGCCAATTTTATGAAAGGTTTATTCATAATGCACACACATTTTGTAGAACTATCTACTATGCTTGAGTGTCAAGAAACAGAAAATCACTATTAAATCTACTCTTTATTTATGTTATTCATACTCATTGTTTGCTCAATTAAAGCCCTAATAAATAATACACTTCCATCATTTTTTTCTTTGTGGTTTCAGCAGCATTACTATTATGCAGCAAGTTGTATTATGTTTTCATATTGATAATTACATTATTGGGTAAAAATGGCACTCTAAATACTTTTGTCATAAGTGTTTCTTTGCTATTTATTATTGCATCACCGATTTGCTAAGGAAATCCTTTTATTACCTATCTAATTTATAATAACTTTTTTTATTTTTAGTCATTGTTATGTCATTTAGACCTGAACCCAAACACTAGACATAACTCACCAGGCTTTCTTTTTTTCACCCCATTCCACTACCTCTTTTCTCCCTTTCTCCATGATTTTGTGTGTCTGTGTGAGTCCTCTTTCCAAATGTTTTTTCACTTCAATTTTTTCCAATCATTCTGCCTGAAACATCTTCCTATTGATAATCCCATGGATCACTCCCTCACTTCCTTCAGATATCTGCTCATATAATAACTTAACCAAAAGGTCTTCCCAGACCTCTTATTCTATTTCTTTCTTTTCCATTTACTTTCCTATATACATTATATATGTTTAATGTTCCCTGTCATATTGCTGTAAACTCTATGAGTTGCATTTACTCTGATACCAATCATTGTCTTTTATAGTTGATTCTATTTTTAAAATTTATGATTTTAAAAAGAATTTGAAATAGTTCTATCTACTATCTTATTTAATGTGATGATTTATTTATATTGTGCCCCAGGCTCATTTATTCATCTGATATAGAATGCCCAAACTCATATCCAGGATAAAATCCTGCTCTTGAACATTATCTGTGTGTATATTCTTTATGATAATAATCAGAGAGTAATAAAGTTATACCTTGGAATATTTTTCATTTCTTTTGTACCTCCTTTTATTACAAAGTAATGGAGAAGTATAAAAAAAAACAAAACAAAAAAACACATTTACTTTTGAATATCCGTATCTTGTATCTTTCAGTCTGGGGCTAAATGAGGTAAAGGTTATTTTACTCTGTGTTGGGTGTCTGCTTGAGAATGTTTTACTCAACTTTCTGTCCTCTAGTGCAAAGACCTTTTATGCAGTTCCCCCATTAAAGCCCTGGCTCAAATTAGAGCATTGGGAACATCTGCTTTTGAAGAACACTAAAATTTAAACTCTTATTTTGGTGTGTTTCCCTGCTAAAATATTAGGAGATTCTCTACTTTCTGTAAGAAATGTGTCCAATCCAGAAAAGAGCCATGTATTCATCGTAATCTAAATTTTGTATATTCACTTATCACATTAATTTAATAATTTTGTTAGAAAATATGGGGTCTATGATCAGATTGGTAAATATGGCCATTGTTTCGAATTTGGGTGGTTATAATGTCAGGTTTATTTTTCTTTCATAATTTTCTCTTTTTTAAACTTTGTTTTCAAATTGAAATATACATACAAAAAAAGTATACTTAAGTGTACAGCTTGGTGAAGTTTCTTACTGTAAATGAACATGTATAACAGTCACCAAGTTAAAACATAGAACATTTTAAGCACCTCAGAAGATTCTCTTACTCATTTACTGCCTCACTCCTTCCAAAATTGAACCACTCTCTTGAACTTTAAATACATGGAAACATCTGGTTTATGTTGGAAATTTAATTATAAGAAAACACAGTAGGTATATTTCTGTAATTCTTCTGCTCAAATCTCTTTCAGGAGATTAATCAATCTTTTGTATTGTGTGTAGATATCATGGGTTCATTTTCATTTCTTTATAATATGAAAGGGTATCCCAAAAACATGTAATTTATTTATTAAAAATTGTGTATTATTCTTACATGTTTAAACTTCAGTCACCTTCAAGGTACTCTCTGTTTGATGCAATACACCTACTGTGACATTTTTTTCCATTGCTGAAAACAGTTTTTGAATGTGTCACTTTGTTTCTTTATAGTTCTTCTGTCATTGTTTCACCTCTTCCACATGGGCAAAACGTTTCCCTTGAGGACTTTTTTCATTCAGAGAAACAACAAAAAAAAGGTACACTGGGTGAGATCACGTGAATAAGGAGGGTGGAACATGGGGATCATGTTGTTTTTGGTCTAAAACCGCTGAACACTCAATGCAGTGTGGGCAAGTTGTTAGTGTAAGTCTCTTATCATGTAATGGACAAACACGTTGAAAGAATCTCAAAAAAAAAAAAAAAAAAAAAGAAAGAAAGAAAAAAGAAAAATTCACTGAAGCCGGAACTAATTTCTCACAGTAATCCTAGGTGATACACTGATGCCTATGGGCGACTAGAACATTTACCTAATGGGGGGCAGCATATACTACAAGGGAACCACCCTCCAAAAGACAATTCTAGTTTTTTGGGAGTTCCCACTCATATACCAACATGTGGCTATATCATAGTCACTGCCAGTTTTGACTATGGCTAATAAAATTCATATCAACATTCTCATTTATACATATGTTTTGGCAAACATAAGAATGTATTTTAGTTATATGCCTTGAAATAAAATAGCTGGGTCATGAGAAATGTACATTTTCCTATTTAGTGGATGATGGCAAACTGTTTTCAATAGTTGTGTGAATTATATTTCTACTAGTTAGTTGTGAGAGTACCAGTTGTTCCACATGTTCATCATCTTTAGGCATTAATAGTCTTTTTAATTTAAGTCATTTTGGTTAATTTGTATTGGCATATCATTGCAGTACTAATTTAAATTTCCCCAATTAGTGCTGAAGTTGAATAGCTTTTATTATTATTCTTGAATCTTTGGATACCCTCTTTTGTGAAGTTCTTACTGAAGTTTGTTGGCTATTTATCCTACTGGATTGTTTCTCATTCTACAATACCTAAAATTAAAAAAAAAAAAAATATATATATATATGGAAAACACAGGAGAAACTTAAATACTCAATACTGTAAATGAGTCAGTTGTTCCCAAATCTATTATCTAACTCAGTGTTGACCATATTCCAAGTGGATTTATGTGGACATTGAAAAGTTGATTGCAAACACGAATACAAAAATAAAAAGGCTCAATAGCAACCAAAGAACCCTTGAAGAACAAAGTAGAAGAAACTAGTTCACCGGATATTAAGATGTATTATAAAAATACATTAATCCAGATTGCATGATATTTGTGCATATATACAGAAATAGAACAGTGGAAGAGAGCTGAAGTCCAGAAATGGACCCACATTTGTATTGATGGATTTTTATGACATGCTTAGTATTGCAGAGCAATGGGGAAGCAAAAATCTTTTTGATGAATTGTGTTATGTCAATTAGATTCCAAATGGAAAAAAAATCCTGAATCTCAAACCATTTCTCACACCAAATTCAAATGCTAAAATGATAAAGGTTATATAGCTAATAGCCTAAGATTGCATCATAATGGCTTTGGATAACCAATATTTCTAAAATAATATGTAAAAATATAACATAAAAGTTATTAGAAAATGAACTCCATTCAAGTGAAGAATATGTATTTATTAATAGTTACCACTGAGTGAATTAAAAGATAATCCACAGAAGAGAAAAACATATTTACAACTCATAAAACAAATGATTCATACCCAGAATTTAAGAACTCATAATTTGGTGAAGTTCAAGTTATTTTTTCTTTTTGAAACATGCTTTGATTTAAAATATAATAAATATTTGGCTACCCCAAAGTCACATAGATTTTCTTCTATGGTCATCTGTTTTATTGCCAAATGTTTGTGGTTTCATATTAAAAACTGTCAAATTAATAATTATAATATATTTATATGAAATCTCACAAATTTATAATCTATAATCAGTATGTGAAAAGACAATATTCTCATCAAACAAAATGTACGACTACATTAATTGATTAATTTATAGGCTATTCAACAGGTTTTTGTTTTTGTTTTTGTTTTGTTGTTGTTGTTGTTTTGAGTTGGAGTCTCACTCTGTTGCCCAGACTGGAGTGCAGTGGCTGCTCCTGGTCACCACAGCCTTGACCTGCTTGGGCTCCGGCAATCCTTCCGCCTCAGCCTTTCAACTAGCCGGAATTATAGGCACGCGCTACCACGCCCGGTTGATTTCTTGATTTATTGTAGAGATGAGATCTCACCAAGTTGCCCAGGCGGGTCTCGAACCCGCGGGCTCAGGCAATCCACTCACTTCAGCCTCCCAAAGGTGCGGGATCACAGGCTGAGCCACAGAGCCCAGCCAACAGTACTTTTTAATGTGACATTTTCTTGGTAGAGGGAGTCCAACTACATCAAATAAATTTAACCTAATAATATTCTCAATTTTTGGCTGTTTTCTTCATTTTTATATTTTGAGGTGAGCTTTGGTACTTTGATATTCCAAATATATTTTCTTTGTGATAGTTTTCAATATCACAAACAATTTTCATAATCCTTGATGATGTTTCAAGAGTCTATCAGATTAATGATAAGAAAAAGATTTCATAGACTATTTTCTTCTGGCCTCAGAAAAAAATGAAAATCTAGAGTTATCCTCTTCAGAAGACAATAAAACATATACTATTTCTGTAAAATAACTTTCATAGGTTATAGATGACAATGACCCGGAATTCATAAAATCAACCAATTGCTGCACAGTTTCTATTTCTATATCCTGTGTAACATCCTCTCCCTGCCAGAAGAGCTGAATCGCATTTGGGGGAGTGCTCGTTATTACTAATCTATCACCGCTTATGGTTATTTTGAGAGGAGGAGATCAATGTATTTGAATTTATCTTTGCAAGAGAAGTGTAATGCAATTAGGAAGCTCCTAAAAGTGCCTGGTATATGTATTGGTCGATTAGAAAGGTTGTTGGAAGTTAATAGAAAGGAGGACAGCCTCCATTGCCATGATAGAGGGGAGAAATCACAAAGTTGCTCGGAAGGGACTCGAACTTCTCTGACCTGCCCTCTCATTTAGGCATAATTGTTTATTCTTTCTAATATAACACATATATTTTAATCTTGTTAAATTAAGCCAAATGTAGAAATAGAAAATAAATTTGCCACTCTTACCCTGAGTGAAAATAGTGATATTTCTGTATAATGTATATGCATGGAGGTAGTATTTAATAAATGTTGGCTTAATTCCAACAAATTTCATTATCATCATATCTGATCTTAGTATATAAAAAACAATATTCACTATAGTAAAATCCATTTGTTCCACAGAACACTGCTATAGGAAACTGAGTTCACTGCAGGACTTAATTTGTCCACCTAACACAATTGCATCAAGTGAAATCTGAAAACAACAGGGAGCAAGCAGCCTGTCAGGTCTGGTCCACGCCTTTCCTGCGTGCTGCACGTATTTGCTTTCTGAACCACGTTAGCTACAAGCAGACACATATGAACTAGAACCCGTGTTCCCAATAAAAAAAACTGCTTTGATTTACAAGAAAATGAGACGTTTTTTTCTATGTTTGGGGCCGAAGCCCTCACTCAAACATGAAGCATGCTGTCTCACAGCATCCAGACCCTGTCCAGAGTACCACTTACATTATTGTTCTGCAAGACCCGTAGTGCCTTATTGACATTGTTCAGGGCATGAACTCTTGTGGATCCTTTTTCTTTTGGCTGAAAACAAAATGAAATAGTATTCACTTCCCAGCAGAGAGACCAATACTCTAGAAGAAATAAAGCTGTTTAGAAATTTCACTTTTAAATTTGAATATTTTAAATGAACACAGGCTGTGAGGCATTGATACAATGAATCTAAGTGCTTTGGGCTAATTGCCCTTGGCTTGGTACTGTTTTAGTACGAACCACTCACCAAGAAGGTTAAAAATTTTTTTCTTTACAAAGGCTATTTTGGTATGATTTACCTTTATTCCACTGCCCAGTTGGGGATTACTGCATGGCCACCAATGAGGAAACATCAGCATACATACAAACATTTGCGAGTAAGATTAATAAGCAAGTTAATTTATACATTTTCAGGGACATTTAAAGATTTGAATCTAGCAAAATTATATGATGACAAATAGGGTTAAACAAAACAATTTCTGTGAATATTACCTTAATTGTCCTTGTCACTGAAACTCAAAACCTCAGTCATGTTTGGTTTCCTAACCCAAACCTTACTCTCAATCCCAAAAGTCATATCTCGTCCTATAATTTTTAAACTAGCAGTAGCATAGTTCATTACAATGTACAAATTAAGTCATTTGTTCAGCTGTGGAGTTCTAGAAATTCCACCATTCATGCTGTTGTCTTTACTTCTTCCTTCTATTTTCATTTCTTTCATCTTAATACAAGACTTCATTAGCTATTACCCGAAAAATATCATCACCCCTTTCCCTTCTCTCCTCACTCACTATTTCACCTTCCACCCATTCTGCATATCTTCATCAATGACATTCCTGAAGTAGCTCACTGTCAATGCAAACCACTTGCAAAGCTCTCATCTCAACCTTAGAGTGACTATAGTTAATAGTTAAGGGCTTGAACTGCAAAGCTGGACCACCTGGGTTCAGTTTTCAGGTCTGCCATTTCCATGCGATGTGATCTTGGGAAAAACTATTCATCTCCCTGTGCACCAGTACCCTCATTGTTAAAACAGTTATTAAAAATAACTAATTCATATGTTTTATGAAAAAATTCAATGTGTTGATAAGCCTAAAGCACTTAGATTGGTGCTTGTCACATAATAGGTACAATATAAGTGTTTGCTATTATTATTTATTGACCTTGTAATATATGCCAAGTACTTTGAATGTACTACCTATAATCTCCCTTACAAGGCAGATAGTTTCATACCCATTGTACAGATAGTGAACCTCAGGATAAGAGCTAATATATAGACTACATGTAGATTAAATACAATTACTAATTTGTGGAGCCAAAATTCAAACTTTGATCTGTGTCTATAGGGTCAAAATTTTTCAAAAATTTTTTCCTCCTTTTTCTAACTGCCTTGTGCATGCCTTAACTAACCTGCATTTCTAATTTCTTGAGTTCTGCTCTCATACTTTCCAGCATTACTCCTGTTCTTCTCAAGGAGTTACTCTCCCTAGAACACTTTGCTCTTTGTACATCCCAGATTGTACTAAAGCATCCTATTCTCCAAGGTAACTTGCCTGATACTCTTTATCAAATGATGTTGACATATTATTTCTTCGATTTTCACTACTTTAAGGATAATCTTATGAACAAGAATCTCCATTTTCAACTTCTAGAAAACTTTCCTCCAAAAATTTAAAAATGATACAGGTTTACATTCTGGTATTTTCCCCACTTCCCAACACAAGGAAGAAAAAAATAAGGCTATAGAAATACAAGATTTTAGATCAAAAGAAAAACAGCAAAAACCAATCTTCGTGAGTATATAGATTCACAGCATACAAATCTAATGGTAAGTTGGGGACTTTGAAGTTTTGAAAATAATTATTCATATCAATCTTCTGCCTAATATTTAGGCCAAAGCCACATATTCACATTTAGCTGGTTGCAGCAGAATTGCAGTGATAAGATTTGGTAACATTTTCCTTTTCTTCAATCTCAAACATTAAATGTACACATCTATATACAGATGTGCATATTTATCAGAACCAAAGATTTTCTACTCTTTAAAAAAAGCCGAAGTTTCTGATCCTAAAGTGAAAGTTAAAATCTGCCCCTATTATAGTCTCTCTGGGGAGTAATTCTAATTTTATGGCTGTAAGGCAAGCAACTTACTTTTAACCCTGGGGGTGTCCTGAAACAATAATCCAAATGCAGATACTTCCAAGTTGGACACTAAGATTTTTCTGTGACAGGACACACAACTCCCAACAGTGGTGGAAGATATATCTCGGCAGAATCTCTTACAATTAAAGACTAGGTATAGAGAATTGAGGTTCTGAAATTGAGAGCATTCATGAGAGAGGTGATTCTGCTTTGTGAGAAAGGTGAAGTCCCTAGATCAGTGCTGACAGATCAGTGATGAGAACAAAGGATTACGAATTCTGTTAGCAGCAATGTCTGAAATTATATAATATATATTGACATGTGTATATGTTTGGTGATTTCCCCCACTACCCACTGGACTGACCCACTATACTGGTCAATCTCATGGATATCTTGCCCATCATTTTACTGCTTGTTACTAATTAGGTTCATTTTACTTCTGCATCTATGTATGTACGTATGTATGCATTCATGCATGTTATGTATGTATCTATCTCCATGAAAATTTCACATCCTTTACATTTTATTTTTCTAAAATTCATTATTTTAAACATTGTGTCTATATGAAATTTGTTAATCCTGGCAAAATTACTTTGGGTGATGGAAGGGTTGCCTCAGTCAAGAAAATAACCAGAGTATAATGGCACTACTGAGAAGTGGTTTTGTGGATACCCAGAAGTGAAGAGACAGAAGCCTTTTGCAGAGGACCAGGACAGGTTGTGGAATCCATAATCCTTAAAAAAATTCATAAACATTTGGAAGACACTGGGACTTCTATATTTGGTAACTGAAGGCAGAACTAATCCCAGAATACAGGAGAAACTGGGGAGGACACAAAGGACCACACTGATTTTTATATATCTATGTACATACGTACATATACACCTTATGTGTACAAATATATGAATTGTTCATATAGTTAGAGGATATGAATGATTATATGCAAATATACCTCTAACCAGTGAAATTAAGATTAGTTGTACACAAGGCTCTCAAATTGACTAAAAGCAAAAAGTTCAGCTGAAAGGTAATAAATGTGAATTTTTTTCACTTGACTAAAGAGATTATTTCAATATGTCATCAAGTTGTTCTTATATCAATGCAAGTTAAGACTTCTTGAAAATCTATCAGTTTTGAATTTAGTGTAATAATATATTATTCTCACATAGTAGTTGAAGAATACTTTGCAAATGAAAGCATAGAGTATGTCTCTTCCCCGTAGGACTTTAGAATTTAATTGAGAACAAATGTCATCGTCACACATACATATACCAAAAATAATAAAACAACAGATAAAGACAAAAATGAGTATCCTATGAAAATTAAGAAGACAGACAAATTAGTAAAGAGAATTTGGAAAAGGTTTTATTGAGAATGAAAAAAAAATCAGTATTTCTGAAGGACTGTTTAGACAGAAGCACAGAAAGCAATGCAGGTAATTAACCCAAGTAAAAACCCAGGCATAGCCGGGCTCGGTGGCTCAGCCTGTAATCCCGCGCCTTTGGGAGGCTGAGGTGAGTGGATTGCCTGAGCCCGCGGGTTCGAGACCCGCCTGGACAGTGAGACTTCATCTCTACAATAAATCAAAAAAATCAGCCGGGCGTGGTAGCACATGCCTGTAATTCCAGCTACTCAGAAGGCTGAGGCGGAAGGATCGCCGGAGCCCAGCAGGTCGAGGCTGCGGTGGCCGGGAGCGGCCACTGCACTCCAGTCTGGGCGACCAAGTGAGACTCCAACTCAAAAAAAAAAAAAAAAACCCAGGCATATCTGACAGATAATTGAATGAAGCTGGTTGGGGGAGTAGGATTTTGGGTATCTTAAACTTTGAATGATGACTGGAGTTTGCATATTAAGACAAAGTCTGTGTGTGTGTATGCATGTGCATGCATGTGTATTGGGAAGTCATAGTGAAGGGCAAAGAGAAGAGATTAAGGCAATAATTTAGCGAGATTCATTTGATATGCATAATGGCTATGATTGTAGATTGAGGGCTTAAACTCTACTTATTCAAATAATAGCAGTCTAAAAATAAGATTATTTCAGTCGGAAGATTTGAATTCCAGAGATTTTCTCCCCATTGTGAGACCTTATGGTTGTACTGATCTATAACTCTGTATGATAAGCGTGTCTATCTCACAGGAATGCTCTGAAGTTAGATGAGATAGTAGTTCTCAAAGGGAAGTTACATTCTCATCACAAACGATATTGTACATTGGACTAAAATGCCTACGCTCTATTATGCTGCCCCACATTAATTGTTTTTTTGTAATATCATTATAAAATATACAAAAGCACAAAGATATTTTTAAAATTCATTCTGTATACATCCCATTATAAAGACATTTGTAAATAAAGACACCAAATAGTAAAATTGAGTAATACCTGTTAACATAAATTATATTATTGTAAATTTTCACTTTATTGTGCTGCATATGATAGACTATACCAAAACAAGCATAATAATGTGAGATGGTTTTACTCAGAAGTAGGTACCAATAATTTTAATTAAATTAAGATTTAGTAAATTAGTTAATTTCACTAGATCTCATAAAGCTATGCTGCTTGTTTCTGGTTTGAAATTCCACTAAGGTTAATGTTAACTTACTTAAAAATAAGTCACTCACCAGTTTTTGCCCTGTCAGGCCTTCAAGGAGGTCTAGGAGGCGTCTCCCATCCTGCAGGTCACTGAAGAGGTTCTCTATATGCTGCTTCCCAAACTGAAATAGAAAATAAACCCAGTTTAACAGAATGCACTTCCAATGATCCACTTCCACGATAATGTCTTTAGATATTTAAAGTCAGATTTAAATATATTTAAAGTATGTAGTTATTAATCTGCCCAGGGTGAACAAAAAAGTTCAAGTTAAAAAACAAAATAAAATTTGATCATTAAGTTAAATATATTTGAATTGTTTTTGAATAGCAGGAGTTGGTGGGAGATCTGTACCCTAACTGATCTAATTAACTCAGCTCAGTAAATGCTGATACAATGAAGGAGAGAAAAATATATATTTGGACTATCAGGCAATTTGGGATAAGGAGAAACGTAAACACACAAAGAAACCAAGTCCATATACAATTTGCGCTGGATAGGTACATAAAATATAACAATTCAGCATACTTGGAAGTATGATACAAAATCTTAGAGTACTCAAAATCCTTGTCACACAGAATATGCTATCTCTGAACACATATTTTGCACAAACATTCAGAGTGACCTATTCTGATATTGGATGACGTATATTTTAGGAATATCTGGTTTAATTAAAATTTAAATAAGGTTGTGCAACTTTTTATCTGTTTTTCTCAGTTTTTTGCTCAGAAATTATACTGAAGAATAATAATAGTTAATAACAATATCTATCATTTTTGAAAAAATTACTCATGGGAGACACTCCACTAAATGAGTAGCTCTTATAACGTTTATGACGTTTCTGTGAGGTTAACATAAATATACTCATCTTGCAGATGAGACAACAAGAGGTTAAATATGTGGCCTTTTGTCATAAAACTAGATGGGATAAAGAAAAGATTTTGACTCAGATCTATCTAACTCCTAGGGTTCTCGCTTTTTCAATCTTGTCATGCTGCTTTTTTGGCCTTTTATCCATTTGATTATCTTCCAAATTTTTTTTTTCTTCTGTCATATACTGCCAAATATTTTCTTTCTCTAGTTAAGTCTGCAATCCCTTCATGAATATGAGATCACTCCCAGCTCTTTCATCACTCAAGTTATCTGGAAATCCCTAATGTATCAGTCACAGATATATATGGAGCATAAATCAACCTGAGTTAGGTACTGGAGCATAAATAGTGAATCAAACAGAGATAGGCTAAGTCCCTTTAAACTTGGAGTCCAGCAGGAAAAGCAAATATTCCAAAAAGGTAACACTTTATAGAATCAGTAAAAAAAGACTAAGGAACACATGGCCGTGCAAACTCCCATATTCTTGGGATCAAGAAATACCTTCTCAAAAATGTCAGGTGATGGGTTTAACTCCTTTGAGTGATTGGGCTCTTCTCATCTACTTGTTGGATCAAACACAAAGTTTGAATTTCAAGAATGTCAAGAAAATAAAGAAAAATCCCTGGTTCCAGACAAAAGACATCCCTGAAACTTCCAAAATTAAAAACATGGGATTTAGACTCATTCTACAGCTACATAGCCATGTCAATGACAAGTCCTGTCAATGCCGGGGTGTTCACATAAAGAGAACAGTGACCACTGAGGGCAGTCCACCAGTCCCTGTATGCACAGCTTTGGGAATTCTGCCACATTTATGCTTTGACAAAGTTAACTACAAGTTATTCTCTTAAAATTCTACCCAAACAGTTCTGTTTTAAAATTCCATGGTAGGGGGAAGAATACAAATACAATACTAACATGGTGGAATTTTTAAAAAGCAGTTTTACAAGTACTTAATATACAATTTACACAATGTACAAGTAAATCTGAAAATAATAGTGCCATTTTTATGAAAGTTTAAGGAAAGCTTTCCACTAATGAGAAAATGAATGTATACTTTTTAATAACGCTGTTAAGAACCTCATGTATAACCTTAAATGACTTGTATTTTGTGGGAAATAATAAGGTATTGCTTTCAAATGGAATGAAGATATACAAAACTTTTAAAATGCAGGGTTTTTTTTAAATTGTCTTTTTCAGGAACAAAATTTTACAGATGTATCTAAGAGAAGTATAATTTCTAAATTTATCAAAAAGCAAACTTGCACACTGCAATATGTCAATTTTTGAGGAAAATACAATATAGTTAGCTGACAGAAATACTTGTTCTTATGAATAAATATATATCTATATTAGATAGACAGTAGATTGATTGGTAGATTGATACTGTCTGTCAGGTCAACATACTATTCATTCAAAAAAGATGAGTAGAGACTGGGAATGGTAAAGCAAATATTGGAGTAAAGAATAAAGCATGAACCCCAAGGCTATTGTATAGCATCCAAGCCAGAAGAACTGTACTTAGGTTTGGGAACAAGCAGTCTTGCCAAAGGTTGACAAGGCAGACAGGATTTTGCTTTTGGTTCAAACGTAAATACAAAGACCAGAGTCTTTTATAATTCTTCTTTTAAAACTGGAGTCTGCCGGGCTCGGTGGCTCAGCCTGTAATCCCACGCCTTTGGGAGACTGAGGTGAGTGAATTGCCTGAGCACGCGGGTTCGAGACATGCCTGGGCAGCGAGACCTCATCTCTACAATAAATCAAAAAATCAGCCGGGCGTCT
>NW_007252296.1:134890-165147 GCF_000164805.1 Carlito syrichta | reverse complement strand
CAGCAGGTCGAGACTGTGGTGGCCGGGAGCGGCCACTGCACTCCAGTCTGGGCGACAGAGTGAGACTCCGACTCAAAAAATATATAAATAAATAAACAAATAAATAAATAAATAAATAAAACTGGAGTCAATTAAAATAGAGAGGAAGTAATGGACTGTAGACCAGTCAGAGGCTTCCAGGCACAGCTAGTTGGGGCACCTAAAAAGAGAAATCAGTGAGGTGAAAGAAGAAAAGAAAGCTCCTGGCTTCATATATAATTTTCAAAATGCACACAGTCAAGGATATATTAAAGTATCATGATTGAAATCCAACTTCCATTTGTTATATCCACCACATTCTCTAATAGAATACGTTTCAGAATGTTCCACTGGAACATTCTTCTGGCAAATGAGATTGAACGAATTTACCCTGCAGTGTGGCTGTATAAATTACACAGTGACTGTAGGTTCAAAATTTCCGTGAAAAAATAAGTTTTATGCTAAAAACTCCTGGAGATTTTGCCTTCCTTTCCCAATGCGTGCTTGTTTTAATGTAAAATTAATTTTAAGCGATTTTCTAAAATCTCTCTCCTTATGATCTAAAGTGATTCTCAATGAAATGTTCAATATTTAGCTTATAACTTCATAAACCTTCAGGTGCTCAGTCTTATTCTCCCTGTAGTAAGAATCATTTAGAAAAGGAAAAACACCTAATTTATCTTGGACATTTTCAGGCTTCAACTACTCATTCTATAGATACAATATAGCAAAAGGAGCAGAAGTTTCTGAGGCAGAAATAGCTAACTTCTGAACTCAAGTCTTCTATTTACTAGCTTTACTATCTTGGGCAAGTGACTTAGACTTTCTAAAGCACAAAATATACATTAGTAGAATGAGTGTTATGGTATCACTTCACAGCACTCTTGTGAGTTTCAAAAAAACATGAAGGTGTGGTATTACAGATGTGGCAAATAGTACGTATGCAAAATACTTAGGATGATTTTCATGTTTTAGTGTTCTATTCCTTGTTTACTTTTTCTTTAGTTAAATTATAGGTCTCAACAAAATTATAGTACATTATTGGATGCACGAGAAAGTGCAAAGCTTAGCTCAAATGTGCTCTTTTCACTTAGTTTGGCTCCCCTGTAAGAGTGGAAGTTATGAGGGGATGATGTCACTCCATAGTCAATTTCTAAGACCAGAATATATAGATGGTGCAGGGGAAGCACTTAGAATCTTTAGGCTATTTCGCTCTTTTCTTATTTTTGTTTTTGTTTTCTTTTTTGGGCTACTTTTAATTAAATATTCTTTTTGTTTTTCCTCCTTTTCATCTTTGACATCTACCTTGTCTTTTCGTTGTGGGTGATATTTTATGTCATGAAAACAGTAACTTTTCTCTAAAACCCCATCTTTAATGGCTTTCTTCTCAAGAGCATGAAAATTATTTTGTAAAACATACAAAATCTTAAATACCCTTGGGGTCATGTGACCCTGTGGCTTTCTGTCTTCAATTCCTTCCACAAGTAATAGTTTCTTTATTAAGTAAACTTAGTGAACATTTTATATTACTCAGCAGTTTCATGCATTCACTTACATATTATCTTCTTCCTTGTCAACCCAAATAACAAAATTGAAGGACAGTAAAGTGAGACAATCATCTTTCCACATCATTGTCAGTATGAAATGAAATATGGTAACAAAATGTTCAAAAAGACAGATAGGTTGATTGGTAAGTATCATAAACAAAGTGGAAAAAATCAAAGAAAAACAAAATTGAGAAAGGGACAGAAATGCATTTGTGAAAATGTTTAGGTGGCTTCTGACTCTTCAAAGTCGTGTTGGTCTTTTAACCTGAATATACAAAGGGATCACTACAGTGTTTCAGTAGGAAGTAAAGAGTACAGGGATAATTTAGCATGGCTTTCTGGGTACATAAAGGTCAAGCCATGGACATATTTGTTGCTCACAAAGTCAAGATGTTTCCCTATGACTAAAAATCTCTAGACACAAGAAACACCAAAAGTATTATAAACACCAAAACAGAGTGCAAAACTAGGGATTCGAAACTTATTGGGTACTGCTGTAGATCAGCTCCTAGAAAAATAAGGCAACCCATTGTAGTGTAAGTAGCTTTCATAGATAATTGTTTTCTTAAGTAAAGATTTGAAAAGTATTGTATAGCAAAAAAGCTTATTGTCAAATAATATACATACAGGAAATTAAATGTCTTAAGTGTACCACTCAGTGAATCCTCAAAAACTGAACACACTCATATTACCAGTACCCACATAGAAAATAGAATATGATCAGCACCTTATGTGAGCCCTCACACCTCCTTCTGTATAGAGGCTATCCTCAAGAATGGCAGCTAAAATGATTAGTGGCAACATACATTAGTTTTCCCCTGAAAGGAGCTTCCCACAAACAGAAAAATAATGCTTATTTAGTATTTCATTTTAGGATACTAATGACTGAAAGACAACAGATTTATGCAGAGAGAATATAGAAAGAAAAAAGTCACATCAATAAAATATGTTTTACAAAGCACGGCCCAGAGGTATAATGCCAAGAATAAGAATGTTTACTGGGTATCCAAAATGCCTTGGTTCAAATCCCAGCTCTGTCATATTCCAGCTGTGTGATCTTGGGCAAGCAACGTAACCTCTCTGTGTCCTACTATTTTCATCTATTAAAAGAATATGTATTATCACCTATGTTGTGGCTGTGAAGATTTAAATGAACCCAGAATTGCACTTTGTTTGTAAGATATACTCCATAAGTGTTACTTATTATGCATTTATTCCAATATTTAAACCAAATAATTCATATTTTCCACAATTCTTCTTGTAATATTGGCTTAAAAAGTAATAGAAGGGACCAACTTCAATGTAATAGTATGAAAATTAAATGGTTCAATAAATGCAAGGCGTTCAGCATGGTTCCTAGCATAGGAAATACTCAATAAACCTGGATTTTATTCCCTTTCTTGTTAAATATCATCACCTGGAGGTGGAGAGTGCTACTTTTTCTTGAGAGTACCAAGGTCCTAGCAGGACTTGGGTAATTTGAGGAGAGTTTTATATGGGGCTGTTTACAAAGATTAAGTCAGAGTTTAATAAAACCACTGGAACTGGTAATAGAGAAGTGCTATCATTACTTGTAGACCCATAAGAATGAAGAGAAGAAGAATGGTTACTGGTCCCTGGACAAAGAGAAAACTGGGAGGACCATATTGGATGGTGAATACAGTCAGCCTCCTTAAATATATATGCCCTGAACTTTCATTTCTGCCTTTCTCTGATCTTCTGTCCCGGCTTCCATTGGTCAAATCCAACAGGACACCAGAGTGCAAGGGCATCTGCTGGTATAGTCCACAGAGATCAGGCTTCAAGGAAAAGAAAGTAAGAGAGTAGGTCCAGAGGGATAAACCAAATACATTCAACAGCCCAGACATGGAAACAAATGTCCTTTGAGTCAAGAGATCAATGTCAGGGATACCCATGCCAGGAAATAAGTGAAGGCCTGAAGTGTTCTTCCCCAGGCCTCTTACATCTCTGGTAATGTCATTGCAAAGAGCTGAATGTATCATTGGAGCATGTCTTCTTTAATAGAGGTACCAAAATACAGCAATGTTTCATGGCCTTAACAGATAAAAAATTAGCATGTAATTATTTATTATCTTTTAGCATCAAATACTTTGAGACTTCTTTTTACCAGGATCAGCACTAAAATCTGGCAACAAAGATAATCAAGAAAAAGCCAAAAGCTAATAAGTGCTCCAGAGTTAAGTTAGATAATATAATAGCTTTATAGTCTCCCCAGATATAAAGTCACTTAGCAGTATCTTTTATAAATCATAATCACTAGGACCCATTGTGTATGTTATACTATTAAGTGCACAAGAAATGATTCAACCAGATTGCATATTAGTCCTTTCAACAGGAACCACACAATAGTTAATGGAAATCAAGTCATTATCTGTAAATGGTCTGTTATGAACCCCAAAGTAAATTATGCTTAACCAAAAGTCAGCATGATTCATTGTCTGATCAGGTCTATCTTCAACACATTTTGTAATAAAACTGAATCCTTAACCTAGGAATGAATTTTCTTAGCTGTAAATTAGATAGGTCAGTAGTAATTCATTTTGCCATGTATTCTAAAACAAAAATTAGTAAAATTATGATAAATGTGTTTCTATCCTAATTTTTTTTTTTTTTTTTTGAGTTGGAGTCTCACTCTGTCGCCCAGACTGGAGTGCAGTGGCCGCTCCCGGCCACCGCAGCCTCGACCTGCTGGGCTCCGACGATCCTTCTGCCTCAGCCTTCCAAGTAGCCGGAATTACAGGCATGCGCTACCATGCCCGGCTGATTTTTTTTTATTTATTGTAGAGATGAGGTCTCGCTGCCCAGGCGGGTCTCGAACCTGTGGGCTCAGGCAATCCACTCACCTCAGCCTCCCAAAGGTGCGGGATTACAGGCTGAGCCACCGAGCCCGGCTTCTTTTTGTTATATTCTTAAAATAATTCACAAATATTATTTTAAAATTTGTGGAAGGATTACAGTCAATGTTTGCATCTAATTATCTTATATGGTTTTAAATATCCCCTATAAATTTAAAATTCTGAAAGTCAAATTCTGTTTTTCTATTGAATCACATAGATACTTGATTTATATTTATATTTGAGATAGCCAGTAATGGAAATGAAGGTTAGTTATCTATTTCAGTGGTTGCTTTTGTGACAGAAACAGCATGGTCTAAGACTGGCAAGACAAAGCACTTTGTTGCAAAACATGCAAATAACACTCTGATTCTTCAAAAAGAAAAAATATATATACTGTGACACAATGGACAGGCTCACTAGAGAAATGTCAACTATCAGTAATTGGGACCAGGTAATATTCAGACAGGAAGTGATATTCAGGCTTGTTCAGATCCAGGAGAAGGAGACATTATGATCCAAGAGCATCCAAAGATGCCTTTAATTCATAAACATAAAATTTATTTATAAATATAAACATTCTTATAATTTCTCTATTACACTACAGTGCAACTGTGTGTGGACAATGTATATGATAGGACACAGCCTCTTCCTAATTGTTGTCTTCCCTTACTCACTACAAAGTCAGCCTTGGTTTATTCATTCTCTCCTCTCCCATGCCAATGATGAGAATCTGCCTATTGGTGGTGTCAAATAAAAAAAAAAAAAAATGAAGACACAGAAAGGACAAAAGTCACTTAAGATAGAATATTTTAAAAAGAACTTCTGTCCTTACTATACCTCTATTTATAATAGATTGAACTACATGAAATTTCCAATTCTGAAGTCAAATATTGTCCAATGTTGGCAATTTCATTTGAATCAACTTAATGTATTTCAGAATGATAGGTGTAATAAACAGCACGTGCTTAGTTTATGTCAGCCACAATTCTGTGTACTTTGCCTGGGTAGTTTTAGCTATTTTTCACAATAATCAATTAAAATTATTCCTATTTTATGTGGTAAATATACATGAGGGAGTATTACACAGCCATAAAGAAAAAAGGAATCATGGACTTCACAGCAAATTGGATGGAGTTTGAGACCATCATATTTAGTATCTATCACAAAAACAAAGAACTGAATACCGCATGTTCTCACTCATAAGTGGAACCTGAACATTAATCACATTAACACAAGGGAGGGATTGGCAGTTGCTGGGCACTACTAGGGAAGGGAGGGAGGGAGGTTGAAGCGAGAGGAGCACATGACAACATAACGAGTAACTGGTCCTATACTGGGGGAGTGAAGGCCAGTTAGAAGCCCAATGCTCACCTGTATGCAGCCTACTTATGTAATTAATCCTTACTTGTACCCTCATCTCTATAATAAAATAAAATTTAATATAAAATAATTCTCATTTTAGAGATGACAAAACGGAGGCACAGAGAATACAAGCAACTTGACTAAGGTCACACAGTGCTAGATACAAATGTGTACTTAGGCAGGCAGTCTACATATCTCTTAATCGTTGTCTGCTTTGTAACTGTTTTTTAAACTGGGATTTTTTTTACTATAATGCCATTCAGTACCGGGGTAGATGAATTTTACTTGTGACTGACTTTTCACAATCTCTTTCAATAAAGTATCGATAACTTATTTTTTTCTTTCCCTTGTTTCTGAAGGTCAAATATAGTTATATAACCTACAAATAAAATTGCTCCTAATTATAGGTTGAATTTATAATGGAAAGATAATAATACAGTGATAGCTCTCTATATATATTCATTGGGAAAATTCAAGGTCCTAAAATCCTATTGCTATATCACTTGACATTAGGAGTTTTATTAACTTCTAAAAACTCCGGTATGCCCAGCATATTCAATAACTAAAGTAAATACTGTTCTAATTCACCCTATCAAATTTTTAAATGCAGGATTCACTTAATGTGAATTAAGTTCACAACATTAATTAATTTAAAACAGGAAAGCAATCTCCTCCAAGAAAAACCTAGTATATAGAAATCAAAATATAAAAAAGTAATGATTAAAGTTGGTGAAAATTGAATTAGGTAGTAACAAACAGAAGAAAAAGTTTAACTAGTGCATTTAGTACAACCAATTCTTGAGTGATGCACTCAAATATACCAGTTGCTTACTTGAAAGTCTTCCATGAGAGTTTCAGTTTGGTTATACAATAAAGAATGCAGCATCTGGGGGAGGGTGCAAATAAGCTTTTATTTAAATTACAGTTCTAGTTTTCACCAGCTGATAAATTACTTAGCACATTGCTTATTTTCCTTATGTGTCAAAGGAGGGAAATAGCTAAATTACTCAACTAAATTTAATCAATATTTTTTACATGTTTCATATTGTCCTGGGTAAATGTGAAGATAAAAGATAAAAAAAGATATTGTCACTGTTTTCAGAGCTTTTGTCACAGTGTAACAATGAAGTATGCATTTAAGCAAATATAAGTATAACATTGTGTTGTGGTGTTGTAACCACGGTGCTGGCACAAATAAAAGAGATATCAGCTTCACTGGAGAGAATAACAGAGTGGAAATCCCTGAGCTGAAATTACAAGATTAAATAGAAAATCAACAGGTAGAAGTAAAAAGGGAAAAAGAATGACAAGCAGAGGGAAATTTAGATTCTAAGGATCAGACAAAAATGTATGCACTATTCAAGGAACTGTGATAAGCCAGTTTTTGGAAAATAGGATACGTAAAAGGATGGGAGATGATGAGACGAGAGGGTTGAGAGGTCACATCACAGAGTACTGATTTGATTTACCACCTAAAGGAGTTTAGGCAAATGTCTGATGGTCTTTTGTTTTTGAGTTTTTAAACATCACGTCTAATTTTGAGAAATTTTGACCATATGTTTTACACTAATATTTAGACTGATGTTTAGATGTAGTTAGCATTTTTAATGAAAGATCAACATTGGCATTATTTACAAGCTATTCTTGTTTGGAGATCTTACTTTGCAAGGGAGCCACGTTGTCTAGGAATAGCTGCTCTAAATGTAGATAAACTGCAAAATTGGGTCAAATATTTCTTCCTTTCTTGAATCCATGTCTTTTGCAATGTGGCATTTCTGCTCCTCTCATGAAGAGGTGGTGTCTATTTCCCTCCTTTTGAAATCTGGGTTGGCCTTTGACTTGCTTGGACCGATAGAATGCTGTTAAAGTGATGGCATTCTTCTTCCAAATATAGTCCTCAAAAGGGCTTGAACATTTTGCTCTTTCGTTTTCACCATAACAACATGCCTAGTCCAGACTGGTGGAGGATGAGACATGTACAGCATAGCTTTCTTGTCACAGGTGAGGTCATCTCAGATCAGCAGACAGGCAGACATGTGGCAGAGCTCAGCTAAGATCAGCAAAGCCACCCAGTCAACCTCCAACTAATTAGAGACACAGGAGTCTTTTCAGCAGCAAGCTAAGAACTGTCTTGCCAACCTTCATATGTGAAATAATATTGTGGTTGTTTTAACCTACTGAGTTTCAGGGTAGCTTGTTATACAGAAATAGCTGTACATGAATGTTTGATTTTACACAGGAGAAAGATTTCTGAAAATTAAACTGCATTTTGGAGATGGATAATTTTTTTACAATACATCATTTTTTAAAAAATCCTTGTAATTTTTATGCAAAACCAATTTAATATTAAAAAAATTTGCTGAAATTGAGTATGTGCAAAAAGTCACGGTATCTAGAGATATGACTCAACAAGCGTTCTGGAAAAGAGCACAGTCAATATGCTCTACACAGCTTCTCCAATGTCATCTTGTAAAAACAAAGAATTAACAAAGTCTTAGTATTTTTAATGTAATCTTTATAAAAAATAAATACAATAGTGTGAACCCTAACATATTTCTAAAGATGCCTTTAGTAAAATTTGGGTTTAACTCTTCTGTTGTAGCTATATATTGTAAGTTTTACAAAGATTATATTTCTTGCCCAACGTGTTCATTTGAAATTTACTTGAATAAATTAAAAAATGGTGGACTTTTTTCTCATTTGCTAGATTTTTACCCTGTTGTCATTTTAAATTAAAATTTCTGTTTATCTTATTTTCTTCAATATAAACTATAATTTCCAGTGGTTTATTACGCAGAGATTTCCAAAACAAAAATAGTAAATCAAAAACAATTTTCTGTAAACTAAAACTGTCACATTCAGTTAACGTTTCTAGAAAAATGAATTTATAAATAAATTAAGCTGACTAACAGTTAAAGGGAAAAAGTCAGATTTGACATTTTCCCTTACAAAGCTTAAGAGAAAAATTTTAAATTGTCCTGTAAATTAATTATAAAATTTTAATAAACACCTGTCATTTTAAACAAACGGAAAAATTGCTTTTATAGCTCTTTAAATACATTTTTTCCAGGATTTTCTTTTGTTATATGACTTAATTTTAAAAGTGTCTAATTCAGTAATTCATATTTATGAGCAACAAACATTTGCTAATTGTAAACATTGCTGCACAAAATGCTTTGTTTCAAGAAAACAGCCACTTTCCAATAATACCATGTTCAAAAAGGAAATTGAAATAACCTTGGTTTAAAAATATAATGATTATCAAGTTGAAAAAGGAAAATTCTATCAAACATTTATCAACTTTTTTTAAAAGATTGGAGCTCACTCACCTGACTGAATGATTTACCTCTATGACACTAAATCTAAATATTACTGAGAATATATTAACAATCATTAAACTTTGGCTGTAATATGTGGGAATTAATCAGTACCTTACAACTACATTAAAATGTAAAGCAGTATTGAATTTACTTGGCTTTAAAAATGGTTTCTTCTGATTTTATTTTTTAGTTTCATTTTTGAGTTGGAGTCTCCTCTGCAGCCCAGGCTGGAGTGCAGTGGCATGCTCACAGCCACCACAGCCTTGACCTGCTGGACTCAGATGAAACTTCTGCCTCAGCCTTCCAAGTGACTAGAACTACAGGCGTGTGCTGCCATGTCTGGCTTATTTATTTATTTTTAATTTATTGTAGAGACAAGGTCTCACCAAGTTGCCCACGCTGGTCTGGAACCCCTTAGCTTAGGAAATCCTCTCACCTTGGCCTCCCAAAGTCCTGGGATTAAAGACTTAAGTCACCTCGCCTGGCCATTTTTTTCTGATTTTAAAACAAGTAAATGTGTACTTTATGAAAAATATAGAATATCTAGTCTATATAGAAAAATAGTCATAATCTCACCACTCAACTAGTGTCAGTATGTTGGTGTGTTTTTAAACAGCTTTTCTTCGGTTGCTATGTTACCAAATTTTTGCAAACAAATTATATTAAATTTTTACTTTTTCTCTTCCTCCTTACTTTGATTCTTCTTATTCTCCTCCTTGACTCCCCATCCTCTTTCATCAAAGTTCCTTTCTTGACTGTTTATTAATTAACCCATGGTGTTTTAAGTATTTTATGAGTAGTATCCAACTTACTCTGCTTGATAGTAGGAGGAATTAGTGTGGAAGATATAGTTTTCGTCCTTTTAGATTTTAGAGATGAGGGAATTAAGACTGAGTTCTTAAGCAAATTTGCCAATGCATTTAAACTCAAATTAAAACACATTTTCTCTGACTCTGTAGATTGTCATCTTCATCCCTATCCCACTCCTTCATTTTTTTGTTTGTTGAAATTCATATGATGAATACTTCTCTACATAATTAAACAAAATATTTAAAATTTATTTTGAAAAATGCATAATGGTATAGCCTATATGCTTATTCTATTTAAAAAATGATCTTCTGTTAGCATCCTCTCAGGTATGGTCCTGTTAAGGGTTTACTATCGTGTGTTTACCTTAGCCTGTACTATTGGGGCTCGAAGCTAACATTTGTCCATGTCTATATCAAAGAGGATGGACTATATGGCTCCCAAAATCCAGCCTTGAGAGTTTACAATTCAGGGTCATTCTTCTAGGTATTAAGCAGCAAGTAGCACTCGGAATAATTCTGATGTTCTCATTTTATGTAATATATTCAACATGGTATGATAGCTTTAAGAACAAATATGGGACTTCTGGCA
This sequence comes from Carlito syrichta, assembly GCF_000164805.1. NCBI lineage: Eukaryota > Metazoa > Chordata > Mammalia > Primates > Tarsiidae > Carlito > Carlito syrichta. Next base: position 154,644 of record NW_007252296.1, on the reverse strand, counting down.
AGATGGCAATGGGGCAACCTGGTATGTGAAACTCTCTGCAAAGGAGAACTGCAGTGGGTCTCTGACTCTCGCCCCGGGGGGCTGTGGACCCCCAAATCGCAACCTGCTCTTCATACGGAGTTCGGCCGTTGCCACTGCTGGGGCATCGCAGTGGACTGGACAGCCACTGCAGCGCAGACGCCGCTGCCACAGCCGCCACAGCCGCTGCCGGTAGCACATCGCACCACCTGGGCTGGAGGCGATCCACGACTTCAGTCCTTGAAGCCCCTTCAGGGAAGATTTAATGGGATTGCTGCCACCTCTCCTGCGACCAAGATGTGTTGCCCACCATGAGTCTCCTGCCTGTGCCCTGAGGCAGGCATTCATCTCCAGTCTTGCCAGTTCCTGTCTGGCCCCACCCACTCTGGGGTGAGCAGCTGAGATAGCACCACCTGCTGGTGATTCAAGGTAACAACACCGAAATGGGAGAAACAAGCTTGAATCAGACATAGGCCAGAGTGTGAACAGTGATCTGAACTGTCCTTCACAGCAGACCAGGGGCAACTGACCCTAACTGCAAACTAATTGACCAGCTTGAAAAGAAAGCTAGAAATCAGAACTGAAAGGACATTGGACTTAAATGAAAAGTCTCAGAGTGTGCTTCATTGATTCTGTTAGTTTAATGATTTAATTCTATTCCTTCTGTTTGTTCCTTTCTTTTTTCCCTCTCTTCCTTTTCTTCTCTCTGTAAACGATATCTTTGTATAGAGGAACAGCACACCAATAAGGTGGTTGGTTAGCTTGTATGTTAGCATCAATATATGTTTTATTTTTTATTTTTTTGTATGGGAGTTGGTTGGTCAGTAGCTGTGGTCTATTGTTTTTATCTGTTCCAGTATAGGTCTCTCTCTCCATTTGTTGGCACACGTTTGTTTCCCCCCTTACTCCTCTATCTCCCCACCCCCCTTCTTCAACCCACTGTCTGCTGCATTCTCTTCCCTCTGCTAACCACATTTTATTTCAGGGAGTAAACCTACAGTCCCATTGCACGGACAGATTCCAAGGCAGTGGGAAGTGGGTTCCAGATTATCCACACATCTGTCAGCGAATACCAGGACCTGCAGATAGATTTTGAATCACAGCTTCCCCCTTAAGTAAATCTCAAAACTACAAAAAGGACCACCCCCAACCTACAGTGCAACTCCAAAATTGAACAAAGTAGGAGGGCATACATAAAGAATAGGAGATTGAACAAACAGAATTAAAACCAATTCCTTTACTCCTGAATAACAGAATTAAGGAAGACGGTGATGTGGAGGGAAGGAAAAAGTAGGAAGGGGGGAAACACCGCACAAATGAAGAAAAACCAAAAGAAGAATATAGGTCTCACACAGACCCCTGGGAGATCAGACACTGAGAAAACAGATTCTGGAACACAAACAATGAAGAGCCCCCAGAATGACTGGTCACATGCAACAAACCCAGACATCAAGACATTAATGGAGAGAATTAAAAAAATTGAGGAGAGACAAGAGGAAAATAGGAAGGAGCTGATGTCAGAAATAACAGCAGTAAAGAATACTGTGATGGAAATGAATAACAGACTAATAAGCATGGAAAGCAGAATTAGCCAGGCAGAAGAAAGAATCTCAGAGCTCGAAGACCAAAACACAGAACTAACACAAACTGTCAAAAGCATAGAAAAGAAGCTCAAAAAGACAGAAAAAAACCTGCAAGAGATGAATGATCACTTCAAGAGACCAAACCTAAGAATAATTTGGCCTCCTGAGGCAGAGAGAGAAACAGAAGCCACACTGGAACAAACATTTCATGAAATCATTCAAGAAAACTTCCCTCATCTCATTAAGGATGAAAAAATTCAAACACAAGAGATTCAGAGAACCCCTGCAAGACAACAAATGAGAAGACCAACTTCCAGACACATAATAATTCGCCTAAACAAAGTAGCTATAAAAGAAAAAATCCTAAAGGCAGCAAGAGAAAAAGGCCTGACTACCTACCAGGGAAGACCAATTAGAATAGCAGCAGATTTATCCACAGAAACCCTTCAGGCTAGGAGAGCCTGGAGCCCTATCTTCAAAGTTCTAAAAGATAAACAATTTCAACCAAGAATAACCTACACAGCCAAACTAAGCTTCATTAGTGAGGAAGAATTGAAATCTTTTCCAGATATCCAATCCCTAACAACCTACGCTGCCACCAGACCACCTCTACAAGAAACACTTAAGAAAGTATTGAACACAGAAGAAAAAGAAAAAAGAACAACAGCATTCTTCACAAGAGTACAGGCGAAAGATTAAAAACACACATGAGCCAACGCCAGAACCCAAAGAAAGACAACAAACAAATAGGAAAAACTCTATAAGAACCTTATGAGAGGGATCAACTCTTGCATTTCAATTATTAGCCTAAATGTGAATGAACTAAATGCACCACTGAAAAGACATAGAATGGCAAAATGGATAAAATATCATCAGGCAACAATCTATTGCCTTCAAGAGACTCACCTCACTAGAAAGGACACCCACAGACTCAAAGTAAGAAGATGGGAAACAAACTTTCAGGTGACGAGAATACAAAAGAAAGGAGGAGTAGTGATGTTAATTTCAGACAAAATACCCTTCAACCTACTAAAAATCAAAAAAGATACAGAAGACCACTACATAATGATAAAAGGCTCGATCCATCAACAAGAAATATCTATCCTAAACATATATGCACCCAACATAGGTGCGCCAACTTTCATAAAGCAACTTCTAGGAAAACTAAAGAAAGATATTGACTCTAACACCATCATAACTGGGAACTTTAATACCCCACTCACAACCCTAGACAGATCATCAGGACAAAAAATGAGTAAGGAGATCCGGAACCTCAATGTGACTTTGGACCAAATGGACTTAATTGATACCTACAGAACATTCCATCCAGAGACCACAGAATATACATTCTACTCATCACCGCATGGAATGTATTCTAAGATCGACCACATAATTGGCCATAAATCAAGCATAAACAAATTTAAAAGTACCAAAATTCTACCATGCACCTTCTTGGACAACAGTGGAATAAAAATAAACATTGACACCAAGAAAGTCCCCCCAAAACCCACAAAGACATGGACACTAAACAGCATGATGCTAAACAACTCCTGGGTCAATGATGAAATCAAAACAGAGATCAAAAGATACCTGGAAACAAATGAAAATGAAGAAACATCTTACCAAAATCTCTGGGATGCCTTGAAAGCTGTAGTAAGAGGGGACTTTATATTCCTACAAACACACATGAAGAAAATGGAAGGAACACAAATTAACAACCTAACAAGCCACCTAAAGAAGCTGGAAAAGCAAGACCACAAAAACCCTAATTTCAACAGAAGAATCCAGATCACCAAAATAAAAGCCCAAATCCATGACATAGAAGACAAAAAGATAATACAAAAAATCAATGAAACAAAAAGCTGGTTCTTCGAAAGGATAAACAAGATCGATGGTCCCCTAGCTAGACTGACCAAGAAAAAATGAGGAACAAAATCAAATAAGCACAATCAGAAACACAAAAGATGAAGTCACATCTGACTCTGAAGAAATACAAAAGATCATTAGAGACTACTACGTACACTTGTATGGAAACAAACTTGAAAACCATAAGGAAATGGAGGACTTTCTGACATCACACAACCTACCTAGGTTGGAACAAGAAGAAATTGAGACCCTAAATAGACCAATAACAATCAAGGAAATCAACTACATAATAAGAAAACTTCCTACAAAAAAAAAAAGCCCTGGTCCAGATGGCTTTTCAGCAGACTTCTACAAGACATTTAAGGAGGAGCTGATTCCAATCCTACTGAAGGTATTCCAGGTGATTGAAAAAGATGGAACTCTCCCCAAATCACTTTACAAAGCCAACATCACATTGATACCCAAGCCTGGTAAAGATCCAACAAAGAAAGAGAACGACAGGTCAATATCTTTGATGAACATAGATGCTAAAATTCTCAACAAGATCCTAGCAAACCGGATTCAGCAATACATCTCAAAAATCATCCATCATGACCAAGTAGGCTTCATTCCTGGGATGCAAGGCTAGTTCAACATTCGTAAAACCATAAATGTAATTAAATACATCAACAGATGTCAAAACAAAAACCACATGATTATATCATTAGATGCAGAAAAAGCTTTTGATACAATCCAGCACCCCTTCTTGATAAAAACCCTTGAACATCTAGGCATATGGGGAACATACCTCAAAATAGTAAAAGGCATCTACGAGAAACCCACAGCCAGCATACTCCTAAATGGACAAAAACTGGAACCATTTCCCCTGAAAACTGGAACAAGACAAATATGCCCACTCTCACCCCTCCTGTTCAATATAGTATTGGAAGTCCTGGCTCAAGCAATCAGAGAAGAGGAGGCAATCAGGGGTATCCAAATAGGAAAAGAGGAGGTCAAGTTATCTCTCTTTGCAGATGATATGATTGTGTACCTTGAAAACTCAAGAGAATCTGTCAAAAACCCCCTTACACTGATAAAGGCCTTTGGCAAAGTCTCAGGACACAAAATAAATGTACAAAAGACAATGACATTTCTCTACACCAATAATAAACAAACAGAAACCCAAATAAAAAACAAAATTCCATTCACAATCATCACCAAAAAAATGAAATACCTTGGCATCTTCCTAACCAGAGATGTGAAAGACCTTTACAATGAAAATTACAAAACACTGCTCAAAGAAATCAAAGATGACACAAACAAGTGGAAAAATATCCCATGCTCATGGATTGGAAGAATCAACATTGTGAAGATGTCCATCTTACCTAAGGCAATCTACAAATTCAATGCAATACCCATCAAATTACCAGCAATATTCTTCTCAGACCTAGAAAAGACAACACAGGAATTCATATGGAAACTCAAATGTCCAAGAATAGCCAGAACAATCCTCAGCAAAAAAAACAAAGCAGGTGGTATCACGTTACCAGACACCAAACTTTACTATAAAGCTACAATCATCAAAACAGCTTGGTATTGGTATAGGAATAGGCATATAGATCAATGGAATAGAATTGAGATTCCAGAAGCAAAACCTCAATTTCTCAACCAACTCATCTTCAACAAGGCCTCCACCACCTACCACTGGGGAGAGGAGAACCTATTCAGTAAATGGTGCTGGGAAAACTGGCTGACCACATGCAGAAGATTGAAACAGGACCCCTATCTATCCCCATGCACAAAGGTTAGCTCCAAATGGATCAGAGACCTAAATGTAAAACCTCAAACCATAAGAACCTTAGAAAATGAAGGAAATACCCTCATGGAAATCGGAACTGGCATCCAATTCCTGAACAAAACCCAAAACCCACAGGTCATAAGAGAGAAGATAGACAAGTGGGACCTTATTAAACTGACAAGCTTCTGCAAGGCCAAAGAAACCATCAAGAGAGCAGGGAGACAGCCTACAGACTGGGAAAAATTATTTGCCAACACCAGGTCTGACAAATGCTTAACATCCTGGATCTACAAGGAACTAAAATGTGCTGAAAAGAAAAAAACAAACAACCCCATTATAAAATGGGCAAAAGATATGAACAGACACTTCAAAAAAGAGGACATCCAAACAGCCAATAGACACATGAAGAAATGTTCAACCTCACTAATCATCAGGGAGATGCAAATCAAAACCACACTGAGATACCACCTAACTGTAGTCAGAATGGCAATTATCAACAACTCAAAAAATAACAGCTGCTGGAGAGGGTGTGGTGAAAAGGGAACACTTCTACACTGTTGGTGGGAGTGTAAACTAGTGCAACCTCTGTGGAAAGCAGTGTGGCGATTCCTAAAAGCTCTAAATATCAACCTCCCATATGACCCTGCAATCCCCCTACTGGGAATATACCCTGAAGAACTCAAATCACTCTATAAAAAAGATACCTGCACACGTATGTTTATCGCAGCGTTGTTCACAATAGCAAGAACCTGGAAACAACCATGCTGCCCATCAAAAGAGGACTGGATTTAAAAATGTGGTACATATACACGATGGAATACTACACAACCATAAAAAAGAACAAAATTATGAATTTTGCAGCAACCTGGATGGAACTAGAGTCTATAATACTGAGTTACCTCTCACAGAAACAAAGATCCGAGTATCACATGTTCTCACTCATATAATGGACCTTGAACATCCAATGTAATACTATAAGGAAATGACTGACGGTACTGGGGAACTATGGGGGGCGAAGGGGGATGGGAATAACAGTAGCAAATATCTGTCTGGGGATGGGGAAACACCTCTTATCAAAAGGGTGCCTGAATGAAACAATTTTACACCTAACCCTTAACTGTACCCCACAAAACCATAATAAAAAACATTGATTAAAAAAAAGAACAAATATATAGGTGCTAATTTATTAGAATTATATTATTTGATGTTTATGTTTATCAACCTCTGTTAATTCTGTCCATTTCCTATTTTATCCTTAATATAATTATGTAGGTAATCTCATGAGGAAATAGATAAGCAGGATTGAGTCATTAATGTATGTGTAAAAAATAATATGAAATACTAAATGTGACCTGCTTTAATTCACAAAGCAAGCATCGTATTATAATAATGCTTCAATTACCACTAATAACTTTATCATAACACAATCTTAACGACTCCTTGGAGACACTTAAAAATATACAAGATCATTAAAATGGGCTTTGTTTTTCTTGATGTATTCTTTAGTGAGTAAAACCAATTTGGTCACAAATTAATCTTTGAAACAACTGGGCATAATATGGCAAAACACAGCCATGATAAAGTGCTACAATCTATCTTGTATATTTATGCATGATCCATGATGAATTGGTTGAAGAACCCTAACAAGGATAAATACCTGTTCAACTTATATGTAACAAGCAACACATGTCAATGATGAAAATGAAAAAGTGATGCAAAAGCACAACATTCATACTTTAAAATACACTAATGGTAGCAATAAATGGCACAGGTTGTCAATGCTATCTTGTGTACTTGGGATGAAAATGCTGTAAGAGTATATATAACACCACATTGAAAAAAATTGTCAAGTAGAGCAGAATCCAGTCAGTAATGAACTCTTCTAGTTTTTTTTGCTTATTTTCTTGCTTGCTTGATGTTTTGTAGAATATTATATCCTACCATTATTAAAATATTCTTTCCCTGCTTCCTTGCTGTAAGCTTCAACTTCAGCTCTGGGTGGGACACCCTCCTCCAACCTACAATTTTTTTCTTGTTAAATTTATCTTTATCTATTTTTCCTCTATGCTTCACCATCTGTTCACCCCCTGATTCTTTCTTCAGTATCTTAAACCCTAGAGTATTTTGAACAGTTGTCTTTATGCCCTCTGTCTCAGTTACTCTATCAAAAACTCTCCTTACTTAGAATTTAATCTTACTTTTCATTTATTTTGACTTACTAACTGATGCCTTGGAAAGCATTCTTGGAAGCTATATATGTGTACTTCCCCAAGTATGTTACCATAAAAATGCAAACAAAAAGAAACTAAGGGTCAAAAATTGTGTTTATAGGTAATTATCAGAAATCTATTGAGAAAATCAGAACTCCGCATTGCAAAATCCTTAGTATTTGAGTACCAATGACATATTAACTATTTCATAAATAATAGAGTTGGAAAGACAGCATGATGATATCAAAGCAGTTTGACCCATCTCAAAGGAGATAAAGTTGCACAGCTGGAAAAAGAACAGGATTGAAATGGATTATAGTAAGACAAATAGTAATTGCTGTGAGCTTCTGAAAAGGAACTGCACCATTCTACTCCCACACTGAGACCAAGTTCCAGATACCCTAGATAGGAAGAATCCAAGAGTTGAGAAGACCAGTATCTTTCTTGCTAGAATGTGGTTTGGGAGGGCCAATCCACTCAAAGTTGCTTCACATTGTAACACCAGTGCAGTAGAATAGGCATAGATAAGTCGAAATCAAAGCAAGTGAGACTGAAAGGATGCCTCTGAGCAATCTAGGCACACCTAAATTGGTATGAAAAGGACACAGAACACATGATAGTCAAGAAACTGATTGGATCTCAGTCATTTCTGGTAGTGATATGGGCATAGTGGCCAACAGACAAAAACAGATAGGATGATTAATTGTATCAACAGAAGACTCCAAAGAAGATGACAATAAATTTGTCACCTCTGATTCCTGGAGGTGACACAAACCCCTTTAAACTTGAAAGTTCGTATGCTATCATGATCAACATGCTGTTGAATGCTGTAATAATTGATGCATTCACCTTATAGTTTTCTGACCATCGGAAGTGCATTGGCTTTGATTATCACTTTGCATTATGTACATGGTTAGCTCATCCCTTCTCATGTACCTTGAATCATTCTACCTCATAGATCACAAACATTGAATTACTCCTTCAAGTCACAGTATACCAGTATGCTATTATTTCAACTTCTCTCCCCTCTTAAAATTCATCCAATATTTATTAGCTACAACATGACAGATATTACATGAAGTTAGATTGGATAATGACTTAGTTTCTACATATCTAGAGCTTATTATTTTCTCTCCTGGGAAATGAACAGTAAACAGGTAAATAAATAAATGAAATGGTAGGATTTTAAATCCTAAGGCAGAAATAAATTTATCTGAAAAAAATTATAAGGCCAAGTTGGATAGAAAATCCTTTTTGAGGAGGTGAAAATTCAAGGTAGGATCTGAAAGAAGAGATCCAGTCATACTGTTTAAGGAGAGAAATAAGAATAGAATTACAGATAGAAGGTACAGCATGCACAACAGGAAATAGGGGGAGTGGTGCTAAATAAAGTTAGTGGTCAAAGAGGATAAGGGGTAAGCCATGGTAGAGATGCTATTCTAAATACAATGGAAAGACTTTGAGTAGAGGAGGAAGATGACCTAATTACATTGCACAAAGTCCCACTGGCTTCTTCAGGAGATACAGAAGAGGGCAAATGGGAAGACTCCAGTGCCTCTTCCATTCCTTTTAAAACCTTAACTTTTCTTAGTGGTGGCTATGGCCTCACCATCAGGTAATTCTCCCCAGCTTGCTCACGGTTCATCCTGCATGCCTTATCAATCCTTAGTCTTGATTTCACCCTTCCTCCCATTCATTTTGTTCCATTTTCATTGCTATGTAATGAAGACCAGTCATCTAGGCCCTCAGGACACATGTCAATTTATTATGTACCCTTTCTGATTGATCAAATTTTATGGGAAGAAGCACCCATCCTCCTTTAAAAATCTCATCTCTAAATATGTGATCCTTATATAACTATCAGACTCTCCCTTCTCATTCATATATATATATATATATATATATATATATATAGCAGACAGTATGCTTAGTGTGAAATAATTAACCTTGAAACTAGGCTCAAGTCTTTTTCTCAGATTTTAGCAGATATTATAACCACCTGGGAGGATTGAATAACTAAAATGTGGTACAAACAGACCGTGGAATACTATGAAGCTATTAAGAAAGAACAAAATTATTTCCTTTGCAGCAATATGGATGCAGTTGAAGGTTATTATTGTTAGTGAATTAACCCAGAATAGAAAATCAGATACTCCATGTTCTCACACATAAGTGAGGGCTAAACATTGGGTACTCACAAGCATAAAGGTGGGAACTATAAACAGTGGGGGGCTCCTAAATTAGTAATAAAATACACGTTGGGTATCATGCTCACTATTTGGGTGATGGGCTCAATAGAATCTCAAACCTCAACATTCCATAATATACCCATGTAACAAACCTGCACATGTAATTCTGAATCTATTTTTTTTAAGTGCAAGTCACCAGGTGATACGAATGCAGGTGACAGACAGTAGACTACATTTTGAGAAACCTAATTTTATGCTCTACTGTGCCACTGATTGTGGATACTTGAGCACAGCAAGGCACATGTCTGAGCATTCATTATATACGAAAACGAAGTAAGTTATTATCTAAGGATACTCTTGGTATTCACTTCTATATTGTGTCTAGAATCTAACAAATGCCAGAAAAAAGATGCAAATATAATAACACTGTAAGAAGTGTTACTAAAAATTAGCAAAAACTTATCCTTGGGTTTCCCAAAAGTAGAGATAGAAATGAAATCATGATATGTTATATAGTTGTTATCAAATAAAAGGAAAGGAATTTTATCTTAGCCTAAACCCTAAGAAAAAGGTTTCTTAACTTGAGGTCCACAAGGAGAAGGAAAAGAAGTCCATGGCAAGAATTCAGGGGACCCTGGACTTGGATAACAAAACAAACAAAACTTATATCTTTATTTCCTGTACTGTCTAACAGAAATTTATCATTTTCTTTATTTTAGCAATTAAGAATAATTAATATTTGAGATTGTGTTACAAATAGCAATCACAGATTTTTTTATACCACATGACGCCTGTTACAAATGTCACAATCTGTTGCTTACATTGATCACTATTTGGGAATGACAATGGCTATTAAACCCTTTTTTGTCTCTTGTTAGTTAATACATCAAAAGAATCACATCTATTAGCATACCACACATTTATCTAGTATTTTGAGAGTTGTATTTCAATAGCTTTTTTTTGAGTTGGAGTCTCACTCTATCACACAGGCTGGAGTGCAGTGGCGTGATCATGGCTCATGACAGCCTCAAGCTCCTGTGCTCAAGTGATCCTCCTGCCTCAGCCTCCTGAGGAGTTGGGACTTCAGGCATATGCCACCATGCAATCTAATTTATTTTTGTATAGACAAAGTCATGCTATGTTGCCTAGGTTTATTTCAAATTCCTGAGCTCAGGTGATCCTCTCACCTCAACCTCCCCAAATGCTGAGATTACAGGCATTAACCACCATGCCTGACCAGTTATCTTTGTTATGTATTTATACTATATTCTAGAAAACAGTACTCTAAGAAGAGGTCCACAAGATTCACAAGACTGTTTAAGGGATCTATGAAACAAGAAAGTTTAGAAATCTCCTTGGATTTTTGTGCACTTTCTAGCTCTTCCATGATGGGGATCTAATGGGATTTTGTATTAAGGATGCTAATATGAATTTTATAGGATAACTGTGTTCCATGTAGTTTTTCATCAACTTTTTTTTATAATGTTTGAGAAGTTTTGTCAGACAATTGAAATATAGTCCTTAAAAAGAGAAGAGTCATTTATTGAATTTATGGATGCAATGTGAAATACTTAAAGTGGTCTGTCCGTTTGTAAATGGAGAACAAGTGTTATTCAAAGCCCTTAAAAGTGATTGCTTTAAAACTTGCCAGATATTTACATTGGCTAGGAGTAACAATCTAAACTAGAAAGTGCAAGATCTTCAACAAGTTTTTTAAAAAATCCTATTCTAGAGTCATGTTCTCACAAATTGTGTAGAGTGTTAAGTGTGGGGATGAGCCAATTAGCTTGCATTCAAACCTTAGTCCAGATCTAAGGAAAGAGGATAATGTGTGAATTTGATGTGAGTCTCTTTACTTCCTAGCACTGTGATCTTAAAAATGTTACGTAAATATAGGCCCTTAGTTTGCCCATCTGATTAGTGGGGAAAATAACAGCATATACCTTACAGTGTTATTATGTGTAGTCCATCATCCTCTTAAAGCCCTTTTTCTTAGTACATAGCAAGTAGTCAATAAATGTCTATTATTATTATTGTTGTTGTTATTCTACCTCATCTATTTATGATTCATGTCTTCTAAAACTTCACAATGAATTTGAGGCTCTAACAATGAAAAACAAATATATAAATTCCAAATGTAACACATAAGGATCATGAAATCAAAAATGAAAAGTAAATAAGAATAAGTCTACAAGGCAAGTTTCCGTCTGAAGAAAGCTACAAGAATTAGGCTCCAAACCAAGATCTGTGCTCTCTGGTATCCAAAGAATCAAGACAAACACAATGCTTTATGTCACTTTCTTAGTCTAGGGATGCTTTTTATTTAAAAGTATGTTCAGTGGAGAAATATCATGAGAAATATTTTGCTTTTAAAAAGATATATGCTCGATATTCACAAAATTGTGGAATATGCCATAAATCCTAGGTTGTTTTTTTTTTTTTTAGAATTCCTGGTGTTAAAAAACCTTTTCAACTAGGATAGTCAAAAATAACGATTAGTAATTCAAAAACTATGTGACCATGAAATCCTTTAAATATGGTATCTATTAATATCCCAGATATATAGCCATTTGAACATGACTTGGATACTATCTTTTTAGAAATCATAATTGTTTAACAGTAAGACAAATTATCAACCCTTTTTATTGGTCTTACCAATAAAATGAAATAAATGTATCACTAAAATCTTGGAAAAATGGAATTAATTAATAAAATAAATAATAGTATCCAAGACATTTTTATAAAACATACAAAAGTATTGGATATGTTTTAAGGCAAGTAGATTTAGAGGAACATATCCCAAGTCTATTGCAATGATATGGATAATCAAACGTCCTTTAGATCTGAATTTCTCAAAAATCGTTTTCACCTGAAGCATCTAAAGATGTTTTTAAAGTGCAGATTCTGATCTTATTTCTGGGATTGGACCTGTAAATGTGCATTTATAACAAAATCTCAGCTGATGCTGCTAGGTTACAGAACACAATTTGAGTAGTGTGGCCTTAGTCTATTCCTCCCTTACAGACCCTGTAATAGCCAATGTTCACATGAATAACAATGAAATGCTTAATAAGGAGTGTCTACTAATACTGTTTCACAAGTGAGAAAGTAAGCTTTTCATATGTCTTTTTCTTACATCTTTGTTCACCCATTCCTAAGAATAGAACATTACAATAAAGTTTTTCACAGTGAGCTAAAAAGTAAGAGATTCCAAGTAAGTTGTTTTCTAATGTTCTTACTTGATACAAAGGTGGAGCATAGAAAATGTAGAAGAATGAATGGTCAGCATGAACCTTGAACTCTGTCTACCATCAACTGTATCCTGCCAAGCTGCATCTCTCTTCTTTGTCTACCATCAATTGTATCCTGCCGAGCTGCATCTCTCTTCTTTTCGAAACCTCAAGTCTTCCTTCTCTACCAGCTTGTTTGTGCTAGATTCTTCCTTCTTCTGCCCTTCACAGATAGAATCATTGATACGTTCTACTCCTGCAAGATGTGGATTGCTTACTATCTGAGGGAACCATGATAGGAGTAGGAAATTATTTACATTAGAGGTGACAGTGAAATTTTTTGATACTCTTCTTCCATCAAGAAGCAGAATCTAATTCTTCTCTCCTTACAGCTGGGCTGTTCTTAGTGACTTGTCTGACAAGTAATGTACAACAAATGTAATGTTATATGTCTTCCAGGATTAGATCATTACTAGTAGCCTTAGCTTCTTTGTGGGTTTCTTAGAATACTCACTCAGAGTATGATGCTGCCATGTACGAAAACTGACTACACTGAAGCTACCATGCTGGAGAAGCTATGTGTGAGCATTCTGGTTGACAGTCTCTGTTGAGCTCAGCCCCTAAGCCATCCCCACAAAGTTTGGATTGATTTCTAATACAATTAGAATTATACCAGTTAAGACTGATTCTGCATCAGAATAATTGCTAGAAGGAAAAGGGAGGTTATGGTTACTAAGTAGCACTATCATCCACTCACATCTCCTTTTATCCCCTAAACCATGTTTGTAACTACTTCAATCAGAATATTTGGCTATTAGTTCCTTATTCTGCAGATTCTGTTTTTTTACTCTATCTTTACACTTTACACTTCCTCTCCACCAACACTTTTTTTTTCAAGGCTTATTGTAATGAATTTTTTATTGATGCCCCCCTGCCTTACCATTCCTTCACTCCCAACTCCAGGAAAATCTAGTCTCTCCTGCTCTTGTGGTCCCTCAGTCATCTGATCATGCATCTGATTTAAAAATTACCATTATCTGACTTGAATTTAAGTTATTGTCTGTGTATCCTCACTAGACTATACTCCTGGCTTATAGAAATCAGATATTTTTTTATGCCCTGCTACAACTAACATTATCTATTGCACATAGTGAATGTTCAGTAAGCATTTGTTGAATTTGTAGCCATTGAATAGTTTATCACTTTTCAGCTACATTCATTTTTTGACTGAGTTGTACCATGGGGAAACTAATTTGTACCAAACAGGGCACATTTCAACTACTTACACTATAACTTTGTTTTCATTGATCATAGGCATCTCTTTGTAGCCTCTAGGTACATTTAAACTTTAAGATAACAGGTAGATTATGTCCAAATGGCTTATAATTAATAACACTGCCAATTAAAATCACATAATTAAGATATACACACATGCCACAAACCATCAACTAAGAAAAATAAAAGGGGATTTGAGTGGGTAACTGTGATATTTGGGAATCATAGCCTTCCTTTTCCCTCTAGCAATTGTGCTGATGAAGAATCAGTCTTAGGTGGTTTCGGCAGCCAGATGTGACCAGAAAAGTCTCATTACAAAATTCACTCAACTACATTTCTGACATCTCTGGTTTGAAATATTCATATGAATTAATATGTCTAACTGAAGAGAACTCAAAATTTAAATGATCCCTTGCCTGAAAATCCTGTGGTTACCATTTAGAAAACTCATCTGCACAGGTGATTAAATATACTCTTTGGAAAGCTATTTTGTCAAATAAAAATGTAAAGTTAAGAAGCAAGAACACTAACACTTGAAAAAATAGCTGTTTTAGTAATGCTGTAATTCTGAATTTCTCCTATTTATATTAGAAAATATTTTTCTCTTATAATTCTAACTATAGTACAATAAGAGATATTTTAAAATTAATTCTTCTGATATTGTTTAAACAATTCAATGTAATCTGCTCATACCTTTGACTTTTGTGGGCTTTACTTTTTAAAAATCTCTTTGGATGACTGTCTTCAGACTAGTAAAGCTGCTTTGCCCAAAAGAGCAGCAATCTGGAAGTGCCTTGGCGTTTATGTCACCTCAGGGTAGTCTTAAACTGATGACTGACTAGTATGAGAATACAAAAGACCAGCTCCTTTGCTTCAAATTGCAACAAACAACCATAGTCTGCGCCCAGAGTTTCCTGCTGAACTAACCTGAGGCTGTGACTTTTCCTGCAATTGCTCATTGCATGACTTCTTTCCCATTCCTATTCAAAAACCCTTGCTCACTTACCTGTCATCCCTGGGAACATTTCTTAACAAACCACTTGCATGCAAATCCTCCTCTCTGGATGGCCTTTAGGTAAACCTAACGTGAAACATAGGCATTCTTCCAAATCTAGTAGTAAGAACAGTTGATTTCTATTTGCAGTCACTACACATGCGGCCATAGGATATAGCATATCATTGAGCGATGACGGGGATTTGCTAAGACAACCAGCATCTCTTCCCTGTTTCCATACATACAAACTCCATTCCTGTCAGGGAATATCCATCAATTTTCCACTGTGTAGCTCCCAGATGCACTAATCTCTCCTCCTCACCTCCTCCTTGAATCCAATTCTGCACAGTAATTTACTCTTTAATCTTGGTTAATATCTTGTACATTGAAAGGACAGACCAAGAATGGGAAGCCATTTTTCATCTTGTTCTTAAACCATGACACAATAATGAGAAAGTCGAAGTTGTTTTGAAGAAATGCATACTTTAGATAAATATTAACTCTGCTGACTTTGTCCTTTCCGAAACACAGACTTACTGATGCCAGAGGTATCTTGTATTGGCAATCAAGCTTGCCTAGAGTAAAGGGAACTTACAAGGCCTAAGACATCATGCATTGGGCAAGGATTGTAGAAGTCATGAAACTTGTAATTACAAAAATTATGCAGATTGCAGGACATGTGACCTCTCAGAGGGGGAGCAGCTGGGGATTCAATCTTCCAGTAAATTGGGTGCTATCTGCAGCGAAGTCAAGGACCTCCTAAAGCTACTCTCTGGGAATGCATGGTAGATAAGGGGAGGTGCATCCTCCATTAGCTCTAAGGAATGTCATTCAGGAAAGTGCAGGAGCACTGGAATCCTTGCATGCTCTTCTCTAGGGGCTATGATAATACGGACAGACAATAATGGGTCTCTGTGTCTATGTCCAAGACATTCGAGCCAGGACCAACTCATCCAAAGTGTAGACCCACTTCCTGTCTGTGGGGAGAGAACTTTTCTTAAATAAATATTTTCTTCTTTCACCTCTTTGTGTGCTGCAATTCTTTGCATTACTCGGATCTCTGGGTGTCAGCACGTACCTCCAGCGGTGTTGCATCACTCTCCACCCATTTACCTTCACTCTATCCATACCCTAACATACATATTTCCTGAGTAGAGTGGTAAAATATCTAGTGGGGATAGAGAAAAACTGAATTCTAAGTTTATCTCTTCTGTTTACTCTCTAAGAACATCTAGCATTTCTCCATGGGTTACTATTAGTATTTTAAATGGGATATTTTTTAACAGGACTGAACTTTACATCGCATTATATTTATTTTATCTCACTCTCCTCACATAGATATACATAGCAATTACCCACAACAAATTATTTTGACTACCAAAAATATGCCTACACCTATTTTTAAATGTTGCCAAAGAAATAGTATCAACCATCTCCCACCACATTTGAGAACCAATAAATAAGCAATTATCTACTTCTTATTTTCCTTGACTTGAAATTATCTACCACTGTCAACTTGCCTACTTTCTTGTCTACCTTTGCTATCATCCATGATACTCAGAGATGGGGCAATTTTAACATAGGAAGAACATTTGATCAGAGAAGAAAAAACTTCCAAACTGACATTTCTCTTTATGATAGATGTAGAGTTTGTTTTATTTGATAGATGAAAGTGTGTTAAACAAAATTATTATTAACTGCCCATAATTTAAATGAGGTACTCAATGAATATGAGATAATAAAGATTGGTTTCAATTTAATTAGACATTTGAACTTAATAGCACATTTAGTAATACACTTAAAATGATAACAATAAATCCTTTTACTAATAGGAGTTAAATGTTAGATTTATTGCTCCATGTTTTTAATAATGCAATGTTGAACCAATTATGTGAATCTTTAACTTCAATAAAATGTTAGGGTCCACACCTATAGTTCTAAGGAGGTTTTGATTACTCTTATAATCCACTCAGACAAATTACTAAGTTAGCATCACAAAGCATAATATAATTTTTCCATTGCTGTATTGTAAAACAAGTGTGGGTATCTTCATTTATTACTTTATAAATCACTAATATGGCTGTGAGTTATTACACCAATGGTTCAATTTGATGATAGAGTTTTATTGATTTTTAAATAATATAAAAAGATACTTTGAATAATGAAAATAAGGCGGCAAGATGGGGCAAAATAAATCTGCAGTGGTAATATAAACTTCCAAATCTATCCCTAATGGCATGTTATTCGTGTGTATTAAGTCTCTTAATTCCTGCATATCTTACAGGTGTTCTCCCTATACCTCTTGTAGCAGAAGAATAACTGAAAATCTATTATCTTCCTTTGGAGAAAAATTTGAAAAGAAGGGCATTCAGGTGGAGATGGTATTCATTAATGCCAGTGGCTGTGGCAGACCTATATTAGTCCTGTGGGAAACCTGTGGTGATAAAGAACATTGGGAAAGGAAGGGTCACCATTTACATATGGACACATGACCCTCTTCACAGCTTGTGTTGTTTATTTACCAGTTTGACTTTGAGCGCCTCAAAAGGTCAGACAACTTCTGCTGCAAACCCCTGAATCCACCTACAAATTATCACTCTTTTGCTACCTATTTTATGAAATTCCTATGTAAAGATTACCATTAATATTTGTCTTTGTTAACACTAGTTGTTAACACCTGATAGTGGTTTATTGAACAGATATTTATTGAGTGAATGAATAGCAGTTAAAGTGCTTAAAATATATTTTAATTTAATATAAATTAATGTATGTTACATATTTAGGAACAAATATTATTTGATGAACTTCACTGCTTTATTTTTTGTAGATTAATTCCTGATATTGGTCACCTTTTCCAGTTCAACAATCTGAATAATAGGTATGGTAACATAAAAAGAATGCTCAGCTGGATATCAAGATCTTCAGTTTCTACTTCTATTTCCTCTACCAAACAATCACATCATTCTGTCATTTAATTTTATTCTGAGAGGGTTTCATTTCCACATCTATATAAAGAAAGAATGCAAAGATGTTTTTTCATGTATTTTAACAGTCACACCTTTGTTTAGGCATTCCTCTACTCCCATCTGAACAGATATTAGCCTCCTAAGTGACCTCCCCACTGTATTCTCCACACATACATTCTGCTCTGCATACTGCCATTGAATGTATCCTAAAATGTAAAACACAAACCTAAAAATATATTGCTTTTTAAAACACATTCATCTCCATTGAGGGATTTGTCATTCATCCAAGTCCCTCACATCTCCACTGCAGTCATGTCAAACTACTCACTGGTTCCTGAATACAATTGGTTCATGATTTCACAAACCCCAGCATTTTCCTTATCAGTGAATAGGTTAAAAGCTCCGACAGGGCAAACATGTTTTTTTAGCTTAGTATTCTTAGCATCTAACAGATTGTCTGCATATGGAATGAGTTTGATAAATGTTTGGAAAAAGATGGACTTGAATGGCCTGATAAACTCTTGCTTATATGGAAATCTGCTTATTCTCAAGGTTATAGTTATTATCAATTTTTACCCCAACTCATCCTCAGTCAAGCAAAGGTGTTCTCTTCTTTGTGTCCCCATAGCACACTGCGAATACCCCTTTGGCATTACATAGTATATAGTCTTATAATCGCTTTTCAAATATTTATTTTTCCCATTTATATACCAACTCCTAACTCAGTGCCAAGTATATGGTAGAAACCCAATCAAAACTGAGTTAAATATACTAAGATTCCTTTCACCCACAAAATCGGATGATTCTACACAATTATTTTTTTTTATAAGCTGAAGAGCATAGAGTGAATTACTTATGAGTAAACTGATATGAAGCAGAACCATAAAGGCAATTGGCAAAACATATTAGTATAAGTACAGTTAGGAATGGTAGATGCCAGTGTCAGTCTACCTTTTGAACTGTATGAGCTAATGGAGCCTATAAGACAATCTGAGCATTTACTAAAATTCTTCTTCTTTGAAGTTACTTCTAAATAATACAATTGAAGCAAAAGGAATTTTAGCTAACTTGACTTACCTTGGCTCTAAAATATTTTAAATCTAGCATTCCAAATAGTTCTTAAAGCCATTTGGAACCATTTTTTTGGGTTTATTTATTTATTTATTTATTTATAGAGAGAACACAATTACTATTTCTGAGTTCATTTATCCATTTATTAGTAATTATATTTTTAAACAATGTTAGGATATTATCTTTAAAACTATTTGATGTTCAATATTTGAACTATTGCTCTTGGTGAAATAATATTCTTTATTATCACTAGAGAAAATATTTAACACTCTCAGAAATAAGTTAAATATGTACAATGTCAATTCTACAATGTCCAAATATTCAATAGTTGGCAGCAATTATTACTTGTTAGGTCATAAATCACACCTTTGAAAATTTTTCTTCATGAGGGCAAAGTAACGAACTTTGCAAAAATGAAGGAGCTATAAGAAAAATCACAGCCGGACTTGGTGGCTCAGTCTGTAATCCCGCGCCTTGGGAGGCTGAGGTGAGTGGATTGCCTGAGCCCGCGGGTTCGAGACCCTCCAGGGCAACTTGGTGAGACCTCATCTCTACAATAAGTCAAAAATCTGCTG